>NC_134311.1:22774178-23077208 GCF_949628215.1 Phalacrocorax aristotelis | reverse complement strand
GAATTTATAGCAAATTATTTTTTTCAGAGGACATGATCAGTTAAACTAAGATTTAACAGTTTTGGGAATTTTGCAAAAGGTATTTGAGCATCCAACAAATAATTAAAGAAAATTAGAAAGAAGTAGAAAGGAAAGAAGGCCAATGGGCCTATAGTGTTGCTGAAATGAATAATCCTGATCTTAACTCTTGGTAGATGGCATATTAGGTGTCCAACATCTTTGAGGATAGCGTAAACTCAATCTGTCCCTGTAGCATACAATTTTATAGGAACTTAAGACCTACAAAAATTAAAGAACGTTAAGTCTGTGCAGCAGCAGAAGTGTGAGCAACACTGTATGTACATGACATTAGCAGGAAGTAAATGTTATAATCATATATTCCTGGTCTGACTTAAGATACTGAACTCATCTATTTGACAAGTACTGGATTCTGGACTGTGTGCTAATGCACTGTTTTTCTTGTTCTCACGGCTTCCAGTTAGATCTCTCTGAATCTGCTGTCCCTGTGAATGCTCCTGTGAGCTAGCAGTATGGATGGGCAATGAGTCTCCCCTGAAGTTCAACTCAAACAGCAGAAAAACTCCTCGGAGTAAACATATCTGTTTTTATGGCCAGGGCCTTGATCATCCTTACTCACGTATGGCACTTTGAGAAAACCACATCATCATTTCTGAAACATTCTGTACAGGTCTGCATTAGTTTCTAGTACATTTCACATAGACTTTGAAAAATACAGGCAAAGTAATGAGGGATTATATACCTGGCTGTTCAGAATGGCAGTTTCCCATCATGATGTCTGGGTATGCAGCACTTTTACTGGGTGTACTTTTTCCACAAAATGTTCTTAGAATCTGCCTAAAAAGAGCAGCAGATTCTTTAATGACTCGTATCTATAAAAGGAAGGCTAAATATTAAAATGTAGCATTTATTTTTCAAGAAATTGACAAGGCTTTTAGAATGTGACTAAAACATTTGTTTAGAATCTAACTTATATATGCTCCATGCAAGCTGAATTATTTACAGTTTGCTAAAAGTAAAGCATACAGCTTTTTTAAATAAGAAAAAAAGATTATGTTTTTGCTTTTTTAATCAAAGATAGATTCAGATATGTAATTTTAGAAATATCCTTAATGAGTTTCTGATTAAGGATTAAACAAGTAAATGCTGTCTACTGATGTTTGCCTTCCTTCTCTGTTTCAGCTCCATTTACAAGCATTGAACACATTCAGAAACAGTGAACAGAAAATGGAATTGCTAAGCTCTTGGACTGCCTCCTGAAATGACCAATTTATGGGACAATCAGTTTCAGTTGTATTGGTGGATTTTTGATGTTGACATGTCCTCCATAAATTGGATAAAGGCCATCAGCTTGCTTCACATTTGTGCCAAGCAGCCAAGATGGTAACAAAGATGCTATTGAGATGGTAATGAATTGCTGTCAGTGCATCGTTTGTCATACTCATACCTATGCTTGTCTGTTTCTAGTCTCTTGAGCTGCATAGCCCCTTGATGATCAAAGCAAAATGTTTCCTTTCATTTATTTATGCCTTTATTAAATAATTCAAGGAAAATGACACTTTGTATTTGTTTTGTCTAGCCAATAAATCTGTTTTATAAAAAAGGAGAAACAACCTGTGCTTATATCCAAATAGACAAGAGTCTGTGAAGTATTTTACATTTTTACAGTCCCAGAAGTGAATGATAAATTAGAAGAGATAAATTATTCATAATTGTAGCAGGCTCAAAAATGAAGGTTTGTAACTAGATAGTCCTGTTCCAGCAAGGAACTTATATACAGTCTAACTTCTAGTGCATAAGCAGTTTCATTGAAGTCAGGCGAATAAGGCCATGTTTAAGTGCCTTTTTGGATAAAAGCCAAAACTAAGAACAGAGTAAAATTACAGAACTAACAACTACTTAATGCAAAGTGTGAAAGAAAGCACTGACTATGTAATCAGGGAATATGACTGATTGAACTAATGGTATAACTGGATTCATGAGACACCATGATTTCTTAAGGAGAAAAGAATAAATACAATGATAAAAGATGAAGATCTAGGGCTTTAAATTGAGTGTGGGAAATGTTATGGAGGACAAAGACCTATTCACTTTTTTAATAACATGTATGTTCTCATACCTGCTTACAAGTAGTAGGGTGTAAAGTTAAATATTTTTGGTACTGAAATTAATTTAACACTCAGAACCGACTGGGAATTACAAAGTAATGTGCCACAGAAATGTAAATTACAAGAAATTATCTGCCATTCTTATGATTCTAAACAGATTACACCTGATATATGTACCAAGATAAACCAAGAAAAGCTCCTTACACTTAAAAGGATTTGGGCACCTGCCAACACTTAGACACCAGTTCTTGCTTTAGAAGCGACATCTATGTTCCTGCCCAGGGAGAGGCTTGAGGGAAATTTTCAGTCCATCTGTATTATTTAGCTGCTGTAATCCTCCTGAGGTTGGGATCACACAACAGATAATGCTAGAAGGAAAAGCTTAATTCTGTGGATATGCATTGGCACTGCACATCCAACAACTAATTCTCTGTCTTTTTCTTCTGCCCTTGCAAGTGTGTCAAGAAACCCTCATTAGGAGAAAAAATCACTAGGAGTCTTTCTTAGAGAATTTTCTAAGGTATTTTATACAGAGCTTTAGATTTTGGTGGCTACACTACACTACTGTAGATTTCAGCCGTATCCTGGCATGCCAGGTGATACCAGATCCTACAATTCATATACAGAATAGGCTTAAGTAATGAAACTTCTCATGGGTGTCCTGTCACATATACTTTTCCAAAACTGTACACATGCTCATCATCAAGGAAGATGTTTATAAGTTAAAGTTATAAGAAATTGAAAATACATACCCTGCAGGTGGTTGCCGAGACATGTAGCAGAGTCCTGTGAGTTTCTTAGGATGAGGTTTTAAGTCATTTATGAGGGAAAAGTACATACAAGGAAAAAGATATGTAGATGTCTCCGTAGCTTTATCTATATTTATGGTGTCATTGAGATTTAATGTCTTTACATTTTAACATGATGAGTAAAGGAAAGCTGTTCATTCAATTCCTTGTCCGTTCATTCTCTCCTATCAGATCTTGCTAGCTGGTAAACCTTCATGGACAACATTTGCATGCAACTCAGAAACCATAGTTCTCTGTGTGACCCTCTTGTGTCCCCATCTGTCTTCATGCAGTGGGACTAAACTGGTTTTGCAGGCAAAGTTCATCTGAACAGAATATGTCCCATAATTTAACTAATAAAAACTTATGCTGAAGAAAAGCAGGATTGACAACACACTTTACTGCAACTCATCTTGTATTATTAGCTTGCATATTTTAGAACTGTCATTTTTGCTTCCAGTGAATAAAGTATGACAGAAGAAAACAGTACATTTATATAGTCATATGGGAGAATAACGTTTTGAGAGAACCTGCAGAAATATTACAGATTCAGATCTCTTACCTATATTACAATACAGTTAAATGGTTTTCATGCTTGTACAAATCTGAAGATATTTCTGCACTCTCATTCTAGTTGTATCTTCACATGCTGGAGTAGAATTTTGGTGCAATGCATAAATTATGCTATTTCTGCCCTTCATCTCCATTATCACTCATTATTAGATATTTTACACATCTTAGCAAAACATTCTGGAGGCTTACAGATTACTTACTGCTGGTTCACAGTCCTATACTCACTGACCTCTGTAGAAATGCCGGAGGCAGCTCTTCATTTTGTTTAAGAGTGGATAGATAAAGGGACAGATGTGTAATATTAGGTCACATATTCAAAAATAGTAAATTGTGCTCAGTCAAGCGAGTGATGAATTATTCACAGTATTATCTGGCTGTAAACAAGCTAGGTTTTATCTACACTTAAAAGTGTTACTACCACGTTTATGAACAGTAGGAGCGAGAGTGGAAAGGTCATCTGACTAATTGGGAAAAATTTCAGACAGAAGTGCCCTTGTGCTTTCAAAAAAAGTTCATTATGTTAGAGAAACTGCTTTGAGGTGAGTTAAAATTTAGTTAAAATACAGACTGTGAGGAAGTTACATAGGTAAATGGAAAAAAACATGTCTTGCAAGCACATTCAGGCCACTCAGTGTGTAAGGTGATGCTCTGAAACTGGAATGTTGACTCCTGATGTTAACTGCATGGGGAAACACAGGTTGGCACCCAATAAAAACTAGGTGACTGAGGCACGAACTCTGTTTACCAAAGACCACTACTGAGGCTTTTTTGAGGACTGTGCTTATAATGGAAATATACAGTGCAACCTACTAGCATTTGTCTGGTAATTGGGTGGTGACCTACATAACGTCAGTGTTGTTACAGCACTAAAATCTTTTGCACGTAAAAGACAAAGCTTTGGAGTGTATGAGGATTTTTATGGTTTTCTACTGTTTTCTCTTGATCCTTTTAATTTTTGATCCTGAAGTGAAGAGCTGCTGGGATCCATCGACCTGTGAGGCAGCTTTTCCAGCCCCTGACTGTGAGAAAAGGGAACTAACTAAAAATAAGTTAGGTATGTAATCCTTTAGGCATTTTCTTAAAATGCTATTTAAGTCAAGATTAGGCTTTGTATAAATGCATTTTCAGTAAGGAATTAAAAAAAAAAAAACAAAAACCACAATTAAAAAGATTTTATTTGGATGTGTCTCCTTTGTGGTAATGACTAAGTCTGTTTAGTGACATACATTTGAGGAATGGAGCAACCAGTTGTTTCAAAAGTCTTACACAGCACTAAACTATAGCAGTGGGCTACAATGTGTGTCTAGGAAGAACTGTGAAAGCCTAAAGTTTGATTTCTTCTAATCTTGACAAACAACAGTAAGAATGGATAAAAAGGAAAGGAAGGTTACAGTTACTTCATTTACCTCATTTACCTCTCCCAGTCAGAGGACTGTTTGGAAAAGAAAATGTACTCTAAACCTGATAGCCTGACTTGAAACTATTCAGTGGGTTCACTTTTCTGAAGGTTACACTGCATTTGCCTTAGTGTGACTTTTTCCTCAGTATGGTTTAAACTCTTTTATTTATTGTTCATACATTGGGAAGTTTTGTACATCATGAGCAACTAAGGAATGCAGTTTACTTTTGCAGGTTGCTGGGAAGATCTTAAAGAATTTTGTTTTCCACCCAAGAGCCTCTGATCAATCATACCTAGCAAAAACAAAACCCCACCCCAAACAAGTGCCTATCTACAAAGAAAGATTTTATATAAAATAGTAAGTGACATCATAAGCTGTGGTCCCTCTCCTTTTGAGCTGCTGAAGTGGTGGGAAAAGAAAATAAACTTTGTAGCTGCAAGTTACTAGCGGAGGGGTAAAAAGCCTGTAAAACTGCTGTGCTTCCTCATCTTCATCTTCCCAGCATACAGGTGTGTAGCAAGGAGCAGGGCAAAATCAGCCTAGTACTGCCTAGTAAGCAAAAATACTAATCTCAGAGAACATTTCTGTGTGACTTACATCCTGCAGGCCATTGCTATCAGGTAGAGGAGCCTCAAGACTAATGTCAAGGTGGTTTGGGAAACAGGCAGCCAACAGTGGATGCCACCTGACCACTGGTTCCCATCTCTTACAGAGCATATCCTAGTGCTGGTAGACTTCAACCCTCTACTTTTTCTAACAACAATTTCTCTTGCATTGTTTTATAGTACCAACTGAGGTATTAAAAAAACAACATACAAAATGAAGCTGAAGCTGAAAGGCAAATAAGGCAAGCTTAGAAAAACTCCATTCATAAAATTTTTTCCAGCATCACAGCTACTGGTATTTTGTATTCCTCCATTTTAATTTAAATGTAATTTTAGTTTAATACAGTGCTGGAAAGATACTACATATTAAAAACAAATCCTTTCTTTCCAAAATTCTTTGCCCACTGTGATTGCACTCTCTAGCTAGCTCAAAAAAAACAGTTCCCTTTTTTCTTTCATACAAATGTATAAAATTGTTATTTATTATACAAATCAGAATTGTCATGTAAGCAACTTTCTTTCTTCTCAGAGGATTGGTCAATGCAGTACTTGCAAAAAAAACCTCCAAGATATGCTAATAAAAATAAGACAAAATTGAGAAAACACCAGACTTCCTTATAAAGGGAGAGGCCTGGGTGTATTTATCAAACCGTACTCAACTCTTTGAGGGAACTTATGCCCATATTTCTGTTCTGGAAGGTTATAGGAAAAAAAAGATTATTTTGTTATTGCTGTTGGTTTGCACCTCAATATACATGATGACAGCAGGAGTATGGGCAATCAGATGAAGGAACATCCCACGTGCAACTTCATTTTATCTGTTAGGCCTTAACAGGAAAAAAATACTCAGAATTCTTATTTCTCCTTAAAGTTAAAGGACTATGGTGTGTCTGTAGAAGCACTTATTGTGGGGGCAGGGGCAATATAAATATTTGTAGTAGGGTTGCTGATCTAACTGTCTTACACCTTTCTGTGAAATAATTGTTCTGTACATTTCACTAGGTTACTTCTTTTTTTTTTTTTTTTTTTGTTGTGATCCTCAGTTCATACTGAAGAAGCTGAGATATGTTCTGAGAGCAATATACTGAGGCTATGCCTGCACCACATACTTCAACAATACTTTAACACAAGGTTGTTATCTGTCAACCTCTAATGGTGTGGAGCTTAGCATGTCTGAATATTGTTCACAGCCCCATAGTCAAATACATGGTTTGGAATGACCTCTGAGTTATGGGTATAGTAACAAGTGTTTAAAGCTAGCCAGGTATGTTGACAAAAGCTACAGTCTCACTTCTGACAGCAATATTGACATGTTCTGCAGGACATTGAGAGAGGGAATTAAAAAAAATGAAACAAAACAAAACAAAAAATCCAAACAAACAATGCTTTGAAAACAGCTAGTATGGATAGGCTATTTCTGTCCTTAGCTCTAACAGTAGGAAATCTTTTCACAGATTGATGAAAATATTCTTAGTGCTTTTGAAGATCTCTCCAAGAATGTGTAGCTTAGAAAGTGGAAACAGAGGTATATTTTTAGTGTTTATAAAGCTACCCTTATTTTAATGTGTCATTTTATATTGATCTTATATTCATCATTTGGCTTTTGACACTACATTTTATTATTTCATGGTGTAATAATGATAATGAATTTAAGTTCCATATTATGAATTTATATTCCATATTAAGGTGAAAATGCCTAGAGTCCCATTTTTCTGAATTCAGTAATTTGGTTTACCATTTGCATCATTATTACCAGTAAGTTTATTGATTGCATATCTAACACAATTATCCATTTGTAGTAGTTTATGAGGGGCATGTGTGACAGCATGCGTGTTTGGAGAAGAAATGGATGGGGTTTCACAACAAAAGCATGAATAGATAAATTGTCAATGCATAAATTAAAAAAAAACAAACAAACATCCTTCAACAGTCAGCATCAAGACTATGAAATAAATTGCTTTTGAATACTTTTGTAACTGATGTCAGCCATCTTACTTATCACTGAACAAGCCATATTTGAACTAAGCAGCTCAGTATCACATTGAGGGATGTGGTTGCTGATTGAACACAGGTGTAATGGTTGATATACTGTCACATAGTCTGATGTTAACCTAAGATCTTTGTTGAAATACTTATTACTGATGGCACAAAATGTAATTGCTAATTTTCTGCCTGAATGGTTACATATTTTCTCCAAATCGTAAGAGTTATTCATCCCTTTTCCACTGCCCATTTCTCAGAGTTTAAGGCAGATGTGTCACTGGTCCACAGACCAGTAATTGAACCTGTCACTAGCAATCTACTGACTTCATTCCTCAGAAATGTATCCACTGCTTCATTCACCTTCCTGCTTATTTTTCTTTAGGTATCAAATGTCCAGCTTAAACCTATGCTAACAGATATTCACTGTTTACCTTGCAGATCTCTGGTCACAGAGCAAAGTGTTCAGGAGCAACCTGGGCTGATTATTGCTTTGCATTCGTTGTAGAACTCTTGATCAAAATAAGCTGTCCATTACTAGGTTAATTTTAATAAATTAATCGAGAAGTTTGCAGGAGTTAGAGTAAAACTAAGTAGAAGAAAATATAAAAGTAACTGGCTACACAAAATGCAAGCCCACTGAAATTTTTTGAAATATTCACAGAATAATCTGGGTGACATCAGGGATTTTACGAATAGCTACAGCTATACGGTCTGGGTGACCAATGCTTTGAAAGATAGGACAAAGCACAGGTGTGTCTGCAGAAACTTGTAATGGGAGTGCTGTAAAATAATCAACACCACACTATAAAATAATGCTGAAATGAGTTCTTACCTCCATAATAATAATTGGGTAAGTGTTTTCAGGCCCCAGCCTGTAGACACCTGTACAGATGAGTACCTGACTAAATGTACATGTGATACTATTCATATAATCGAGGCCAGATAACTGAAAAAGCAGAAGTCACTGGTAACATACTATTCAAGCAGAATTCATGATGTTTTTTCTGAGTGAAAACTTTCTGAAATGCTTATGAAATGTTCAGCTCAGGTTTTTATTTATTTAGTTAGTTAATTATATGACAGTAAAAAATTGACTCAGACAATACGGAGGCAGTACAGACTGTCTGAAATCCAGAACACTACTGCATGCAGTGCCTAAAAAATTCTTTCTGAAGTATCACATTTGAAGCTGTTTCACTGCCTTTCACAAATAAATATCCATTGTCTTGTCAATGGCATCCTAGCTCTTGACTGTGAGGGTTATTTGGTAGTGGAGACAGGATATGAAAGAAGTCATCTTCCACTCAGAGCATCAGGCACAGCTGCTGTTATTCACATCATTATTTTCTCATTCAGCCAGATAAATACAGGGAGGTAACGTTATACTAGCTTACACAGTTACACCTTATTCAAGACCTTTTTTTTTTCCCAATATAGTGTACAACATGACTTATCCAGAACTCTAAATAAAATTTCTTTTGTTCTTACTGATTTCTGCCGCTCCCCTGCCCCAATACTTTGTCAGCTAGAAAAGTGCCACATTATATATATGGGTTTTTTGCTACATCAATCAACTGTTATTTATAAACATATTGAATATATTATACATAATACTAGAAAATGTCTAAATGGAAGATGGAAGAAATTTAGTAATAGAAGTACACTGCAAGGCATATGAATAAAAAAGACACTTATATATTTCCTCAAAGTCACCTGTATGTTGCTTTCATACTGTTTTTGAAAGACAGTATTTTACAGTAGTAATACCATTTTTAAATACAATTATTCAAAATGCAGGGCATTAGAAAGGCTGTTAATTGTAGTGGTATTTGGAGAAGAGTCCCTGTCTTCTCAGTTGTCACCTGCTGCTATTCTCTTAAAATGGACACATACCCAGTACTTGGACTCCTGGAAATTCTGCCCTATATGGGGAACTTCCTCAAGATCACATCACCCTGAAATCTACTACCCATGACTCTGAGGGCAGAAAAAAAATACGCTGGGATAGCACTTTTATCCTGACAAAAATTTATTGCAGGATGAGACATTCTACCACTTTCTAATTCCAACTTCCAAGCTTAACTGCACTGAATCAAAACTGGTTGGGGTGGTGGGGGTTGGGTGTTGCATGGTCCAAAGGGAAGGTCAGTCACAGTGGAGCCAATGTGCTCATTTTCATATAACATATGATTGTTTTTTTCACTAAATTTAGGAACACAGCCAAAAAAAGAAGTATGAGATATGAAGATTTAAGACATGTTGGCATCCTGAGAGACTTCATTGCAGACATTTCAGACAATCTCAATAAAGGTAGTACCTAGGTTACGTTTTGATATAGTTGAAATGTTTTCAGTTACACCAAAGGGTTAATAGTGAACATTTTGAAATAAAAGAGCACAGATTGCATCAAATTTTAATCTCAACAAATTTCCTTTAATCTCAACAAAGTTCCTTTGCCATTTTTATGTTGTGATGAGTAGTGCTATAGTGAGGTAGGATATTTCTTTCTGCTATTCATACCTTAGGTAAACAGATCGTTTCCAAAAGTTAGTATCTGCTTGTGCTACTGTGAGGCTTTTCAAAGCCAGGTAAGCATTTTTTAAAAAGTATTTATCCTGAGCTTCTTCAGCTTCTGTGAATTGTGCACATAGGTCTTCAAAAATCATCAAACACTGGACTACTTATTTGTCAGACTGTTCTTTTTCTGCAAAAACTTAATGTATATTAAATACTTTGTAACACAGCATTCTCCAAGAAGTTTGAAAGGGAAATTGTAGTTGTAACTACTCAGCAGTAGTAATTTGCAACCAAGGAATGATCTGGCACAGAGGACAGGAAGACCCAACTACAAGAAGGGGTTAAACTCACTGGAAGCAGGGATGCCAGGGACAGAACAGTCTCCTTCCAAAGGAGTGAAGTTTCCCCTTGGTGATAAGAAACAGTCTCATCATTGTCTTGTAGCCACCCTGGAAAGGGAGTGTTCAGGGGCCCAAGCTCAGGGGACACTTTAGGGCAGCAGACCTGGACTGGGAGATGGACCCACAGCAAGGCTGAAGTGCCACATGCAACTGCTCCTGGGTTTGGCACTGCTACAAGTGTATATAAGAAAACTGCCTGTGAGACACCTTTGCAGACTCCATGTCAAACCATGTATTGTGGTAGGATTATGCCCAATGCATTGTTTATTAAATTTTTCTTTTATATTTAAGCACAAATGTGTGTTTAATTTACATCAAGGGATACCATAAAAATTCCCGAACAGGTTTCATAAGAAAATTTTTGGTTCCGTACATCTCATGGTTAGATCACACAGTGTGTGTGCACTGACTATGTCTTCAGAGCTTTTTAAGATCCTGAGAACCTGCCTAAGTTCCAGCCCCAAAGCTCTATGAGACAGCCTAATTGTTTTATTTGAATATCATCTTCACAACTCATTTGCTGCTGGTAGGCTGGCATCTCATCATGAAGTAGATAATGTTAATTAAGTAGTCATGTCTTAACATTAACATCCTTTATTTAACTGGTAATGATCAGATGGAACAGTAGGCTTCAGCTATATTAAATGTCTAATAAAAGACTTGTACATACATCGTTTGTAACATGAAGCAGTATTCAACCTTAGAAATTATAATTGTGAAATTACATTTTCATTTCTTTAAAAAGATTTTTCTGGGACACACAAGGGTAGTCCTGGTAAAGTAGGAGTTGTTTTGTTTACAGTCAATGTTCTTGGCTGGAAGAGGAAGATCTAAATGATTTGGAATCATTCTGGGGCTATGATCTTTTTATTTTTTCAAGTTGTAACACTGATGATTAAGAAATGTAACAATTTCATTAATTAATATTCCCTGAAAGACTTTAGTTTAAATTCTGTTTTCAAAAGCAGAAATAAATATTTTGTTCTGATTTTAATACCTAACACATATTTATCCCCATTTGTCACCCAAAATTCCAAACTCAAATCTGAGTAACTGACAGGACTCACTAAAATTAATATTTTTAAAATGAAAAAATATGCATTTAATACACCTTGAACACAACCTCATCAGATTTGAATTTGCAATTAAAGGTGACTAGTGTTCCAGGGTAGTCAGTTTTCTTTATTATCAGGAAAACAATATCAAGAATAGCAGTTCTGAAAAAACAGCTTTGATAAAGGTTCATTTTGGATATTCTAAATACATTGTGATATATTCAGTTAAAGAAGGGTGACCTGAGAGAATAAGGGTCATTCTTAAACCAAAACAGACATATGGATTGTTCTGTGTACTAAAATCAGACAAATGGATGATACCTGTACTTTGATGATGATGTGTAGAGCATAGAAAGGAGAAGGCAGGATAATGAGAAGAAAGAAGAACTGCAAAGTCCAGAGACAATGTGTGCTCTGATGGATACCTCTAGAAAACTTCTAGAAGTAGCCCAGAAGATTACACTTTTAGAGCAGCCATCCAATAATTGTTGTATAGGAAAAATAAAAATAAATACCTCCCCAAATTATTTTAAGGTAAAATAATTTTTAAAAGAGATGGCTCATAAAGATAGTGGTGAATCCTTTCATTCTTATTTTCCCTTATTATTTCTTTTTGCTTGTCTTCCCACTTTTTGTAGGTATGTTTCTCCTACCCAAACCTGTAGAGCTGGGAAGGATGTAGCAATACTAATACAAGTAGGGCTGAATCCATCCACACAGAAAGAAAATGTTCTGTAGATAGATAATTTTTTGTACATGCATACCAAAATATGATTTTCTGAAGAGTGTTTAACTGCATTTCAACACAGACAAAAGCAGAATGAGATTCCTTAGTACCACTACGAAATCAAATTTTGAGCCTATAGCTCCTGATCTAAACAGAAGTATGTCTTCATCAGTACAAAAGCTAGCTTAATTGGAACTTTCTTAATCAAACAGCATGATATACCTGACTTCACTAGCCACTGTTATTTATATTGCTGTTAATCAATGTTTCATTTCCAACTGAAAGCAGATTTATATCATGAAGAGAGGGAGTGAAACCGTGGCTGAGAAAGATTGTGACAGTATAATTTTTAGAACAAGCATTATCTTCTCTGGGTAGAATTTAATAAATTATTGCTTAATTTTTCTAGGATCAGATGATTCTTCCTACTTTTCTATCTTGCACTGATTGCAAGGAAAAGGATCCACAAACTAAATCCCCAAAAATTCTCCATGGTGAAGTAATGAACTTGAAAGAAGTAATGCCATTTGCTCCATCTGCAGAGATTTTACTATGTGGTAGCTCTCTTTAGGTATGGTCACAACATGATGGAATGCAAGCATATGGCAAGTGCTCTACTGCAGAGACACAGAAAAGTAGCTTGAATTAACCAGTCATCTTTACTGTTCATTTAGAACTACCTCTAGGATAAGCAGGACTACTTCAGACTTCCTGTTCTTTGGCTCTTCTGCAAGACAAGATGTTTTTAAAATGAATCTGGATTAACTGGAAATTCCATTAGGAAATATTTGGAGATATTAGACAACTTAGATGATTATTATATAATTTGGGTATATAATAGTCGCACAGTACATCACAAGCTAGAAAAATACAATATGACTTCTTTTTCCTATAGATCTGTTTTGACTACTGAAAATCTCTTCGACCCTAGACATCTCATTATAAGAAAGACATTATTAAACTCTAAGAAGTTCAGCAAACAGCATAAAAATATCATGGGGATGGAGATACTGGCATAAAGGATAAATTTAAGACGGATAAATATGTATAAATTAGCTATGAGAATAAGAGAGAGACAGTTACAAATCTTAATAGCAGTCAAGGTGTACTATAAGCACCAGAGGGAGATTATTAGTTTTTGAGCAGTTGGAGAATGAAAATATTTAAGATGAGTATTAGGAAACACTTTTTTGGTAGTTAAATATATTAATCCTTTGAATATTTTCCTAGAAGAATGACAGAAACTACTAAAGTTTGACTGGATAAAGCATTAGAAAATGTATTACATGAAATTATTCTACTTTGTCAAGCGTAATTGTCACATATTAGAATTAGGTCTTGTCAAAGTCAACGATTCTTCCAGTACATCCTAGAGGGCCTCAGTATTTCTTATTCAGAAGTTTGACAGTGATTCCAGCACAGGGAAATTTAGAGAACAAGCAGTGAGAATAATACTGGAAGTTCCAAACCCTACCAGAAATAATGATGGGAGAAACAACAGTAAGTCTGAGACTGTAAAGGACTATGGAGCCATGATTTTTTTTCTAGGAAACATATCCAGGTAGTTATAATATTATGCATGCAGTTGCTTTTCAGTTGTTGAGTTTGGGATTTTAATTTTTCACCAAAAGCCTACAGAACATAGAGTAAATCAGCAAATTGGAATCATAAGGTTTGCGTTTTTGATTTTTTTTTGCCATTAAAATCACTCAGGTGTCTTCTGTCAAATTTCTTAAGAGGAAACAACACAGGGATTAGAGTGATTATCATCTAGTATTGAAACTGAAGTGACACAATGATACAGTAGTGTATGGGTGGTTGAATATTGAGAAAAATACAGACAGAGCAAGAAGTAAAGAAATTTTTAGTTTGTTTGTCTTGGTTTTTTTAAAGATTTTTTTTTTTTTCAGGTTGTAATCTGGCACAATTTCCATCCTGAGATTCATCTTGATCTGTAGGACCAGAAATATTATTTAACCTAAGAAAGTAGATAAAAATATATTTATTTCTCTTATTTTGTTTTAATGAACAATTATTTTTATAACAACATTGTTCAGAAATATAAAAACTATACATATTCTAAGAAAATGCAGATAAGTTGCAGGTTGTTTTTTTTTACATACAAAGTCAAATTGTCAAGTTCATACATCAACTTCAGTCATGAACTGACCTCTGAGTTTGGTCATGAAGTATTAACAACTGTTTTCTAATTCTGGATGTAAAAAGCTTTTATTGTATTACATCCTCCATAAATTTCATTGTCTCAGCAGAGAAATTTGTGTACAAAAGTAAAATAAGATTTGACTATAGATCAAAAATAAGCCCTGGGGGCAGCATGCCAATGTTTGAGGGTTGGTGTGCTAATGAGGTCCTTCAGTCTGCCATCTCAGTGGAGGTAGAGGAAGGAGATTCACACAGTGGCAAAGATGTAAGGGTTTTTGATGTGTCAGAAATCACAGAACCACCTGAGAATAGTCACATAGGAATTAAGGCTTTTCCTCAAAAGAAGGTGGCAGGATCAGTAGCCCAACTGAAGTGCATTTACACCAAAGTATACAGCATGGGCAACAGCCAAGAGGAGTTGGAAACCATTGTGCAGCTGGAAAACTATGATAGAATTGCAATCACAGAAACATGGTGGGATGACTCACACAACTGGAGTGCTGCAATGGATGGCTATAAACTCTTCAGAAGGGACAGGCAAGGAAGGAAAGGCAGTGGGGTAGCCCTGTATGTTAGGGAGTGATTTGACTCTCTAGAGCCTGATGATGGTGATGAAAGGGTTGAGTGTTTATGGGTGAGATTCAGGGGAAGGGCCAACAAGGCAGATATCATGGGAGGCTGTTATAGACCACCCAACCAGGATGAAGAGATGGAAGAAATATTCTATAAGCAGCTGGGCGAAGCCTCACAGTTGCTAGCCCTTGTTCTTTCTAGCCCAGCTGTCTGCTGGAATACAATACAGCACTGAGGAAACAGTCTTGGAGGTTCCTGGAGTGTGTGGAATACAACTTTCTCACACCGTTGTTGAGGGAGCCAACTAGAGAAGGTGCCCTGCTGGACCTTTTGTTTGCAAACAGAGAAGAATTAGTGAGTGGTGTGATGGTTGGAGGCCGTCTTGGGCACAGGGAACATGAAACAATAGAGTTTTTGATTCTTGGAGAAGTAAGGAGTGGGGTTAGCAAAACTGCTACCTTGGACTTCTGGAGGGCAGACTTTAGCCTGTTTAGGGGCCTGGTTGACAGAGTCCCTTGGGATGCAGTCCTGAAGGGCAAAGGAGGCCAGGAAGGCTGGATATTCTTCAAGAAGGAAATCCTAAAGGTGCAGGAGTAGGCCATCCCTATGTGTAGGAAGATGAGTTGGAGGGGAAGAAGACTGTCATAGATTCATAGAATCATTAAGGTTGGAAAAGGCCTCTAAGATCACCAACTGCAACTGCTAATACCACCATGCCTCCTAAACCACATGTCAGAGTGCCACATCTACACCTTTTTTTAACACCTCCAGGGATTGTGACGCCACTACCATCTGAGAAGCCTGTTCCAATGCCTGACCACTCTTGCAGTAAAGACATTTTCCTAATATCCAATATAAACCTCCCTTGATGCAACCTGAGGCTATTTCCTCTCAACCTATCTATCACAAGTTACTTGGGAGAAGAGACCGACACCCACCTCAATACAACCTCCTTTCAGGTAGTTGTAGAGAATGAGAAGGTCTCCCTTCAGCCTCCTTTCACCCAGGCTAGACAACACCAGTTGTCTCAGCAGCTCCTCATAGGACTTGTTCTCCAGACTTTCACCAGTGCTGCTGCCCTCCTCTGGATATGCTCCAGAACCTCTTTGTCCTTGTAGTGAAGGGCCCAAAACTGAACAGTACTCGAGGTGCGGCCTCACTAGTGCCAAGTGCAGGGGCACAATCACTCCCCTACTCCTGTTGGTCACACTATCACTGATACAGGCAGGATGCTCTTGGCCTTCTTGTCCACCTAGGCACACTGCCACCTCATGTTCAGCCAGCTGTTGACCAGTATCCCCAGGTCCTTCTCTTCCAGGCAGCTCTCCAGCCACATTTCCCAAAGCCTGTAGTGTTGCATGGGGTTGTTGTGACTGAAGTGCAGGATCTGACCCTTGGTTTTCTTAAACCTCACACCTGTCCTGGCTGACCAGAGAGCTTTGGCTGGAACTTCAGGAAAAAATGAGAGTTTATGACCTTTGGAAGATGGGGCAGGCAATTCGGGAAGACTACAAAGATGTCATGAGGTTATGCAGGGAGAAAATTAGAAGGGCCAAAGCCAAACTAGAAATTAATCTGGATACTTCCATAAAAAGACAATAAAAAATGTTTCTATATATGCATTAATAAAAAAGAAGAGCTAAGGAAAATCTCCATCCTTTATAGGGTGTGGAGGGAAACACAGTGGCAAAAGATGAGGAAAAGGCTGAGATTCTTAATGATTCCTTTGCCTCAGTCTTTAATAATTCAGCCCCCTAAGCTGTAAAGCAAGGATGAAGAGCAGAATGAAGCCCCCAAAATCCAAGTGGAAATGGTTAGCAACCTGCTACACCACTTAGACATGTACAATTCTAAGAGGCTGGATGGGATCTACCCAAGGGACCCGGCTCACCAAGTCGTTTTCAATCATTTGTTAGCAGTCCTGGCTAACTGGGGAGGTCCCCATTGGCTGGAAGTTAGCAAATGTGACACCCATCTACAAGAAGGGCTGGAAGGAGGATCCAGGGAAATACAGGCCTGTCAGTCTGACCTCAGTGCTGGGCAATGTTATGGAGCAGATCATCTTGAACACCAGCATGAGGCGTGTACAGGACACCCGGGTGATCAGGCCCAGGTGCCATGGGTTCATGAAAGGCAGGTCCTGCTTAGCTAACCTGATCCCCTTCTATGACAAGATAACCTACTTAGTGGATGACAAAAAGGCTTTGTATGCTGTTTACCTGGACTTCAGTAAAGCCTTTGACATTGTCTCTCAGCATTCTCCAAGAGAAACCGGCTGCTTATGGCTTGGATGGGTGTAGTCTTTTGGGTAAAAAACTGGCTTCCTGGCCAGGCCTGAAGAGTTGTGGAGTTAAATGGATTTAAATCTAGTTGGCAACTCGTCAAAAGTGGTGATCCCCTGAGCTCAGCGCTGCGGCCAATTCTGCTTAATATCTTTATCTAAGACCTGGTTGAAGGGATCGAGTAGACCTTCAGAATTTTGCAGATTACACTAATTTGGGCAGGAGTGTTGATATGCTTAAGGGTAGAATGGCTCTGCCACAGGATCTGGACAGGCTGTATCAATAGGGATGAGATTCAACAAGGCTAAGTGGCAGGTCCTGCACTTGGTGCAAGTGCATGTGCAATGCTACAGGCTTGGGGAAATGTGGCTGGAAAGCTGCCTGAAGGAAAAGGACCTGGGGGTGCTGGTCAATGGCTGGCTGAACATGAGCCAGCAGTGTGCCCAGGTGGCCAATGGCATCCTCACTTGTATCAGAAATAGAGTACCCAGCAGGAGTAGGGAAGTGATCGTGTCCCTGTACTTGGCACTGGTGAGGCCACACCTCAAATCCTCTGCTCAGTTTTGGGCCCCTGCCTACAAGAAAGACACCTGAGGTGCTGGAGTGTGTGCAAAGAAGGGCAACAAAGTGGGTGAAAGGTCTGGAGAGTAGAGCCTTAAGTGAGGCTGCTGAGGGAACTGGGATTGTTTATCCTGGATGAAAGGATGCTGATATGAGACCTTCTTGCTCTCTACAGCTACCTGAAAGGAGGTTGTAGCAAGGCGGGTGTTGTTCTCTTTTCCCAAGTAGCAAGTGATAGGACAAGAGATAGACTCAAGTTGCATCAGGGGAAGTTTAAATTGGATATTAGGAAAAAATTCGTTACTGGAGGAGGGGTCAGGAATTGGAACAGGCTGCCCTGTGAGAAGTGGCTTAGTCACCATCCCTGGAGATATTTAAATGGCGTGGTGATGTTGTGGCACTCAGGGAAATAGTTTAGTGGTGGACTTGGCAGTGTTAGGTTTAGAGTTGGACTCGGTGATCTTAAGGTCTTTTCCAACCTAGGTAATTCCATGATTCTATCTGTTACATTTTGGATCTCTCCTTTGCAACAGATGACACTGTGGCAAGCTAGAATGTTATGGCCTGCCTGTTTACTTACACTGATAGGGTGGGTAACTCCTGAGTTTTATATTAGTTTTGGGCTACAGTGACATTGATAGATGTGACTTATGAATTTGCTTTAATAGCTGGCCTTGTTATTACTTGGTCAGCCCATAAATTCTCATAAAAATACATTTTTCATAATAAAATATTTTCATGCTTACTGTTACAACAGTGGAATTACTTTTTGCCTCCCTGTTCCTACAGGTGGCCCATCCCAGTCAAATCAAAGTGAAACAGCACCTGGGTTTCAGTGTTGCCTGGCCTGAAGTTGGTGTTGGGGTGTCTTCTGGAAAAAACCCTAAAGACACTGCAGTTAATTGTGAGGAACATAAGAAACCTGCTGTGTAGATACAGAGGATTTGTTTTTCTTAGAACTAACTATCCCAGTCTACTCTAAAATAAAGAAGTAAAATAATTTATTCATTCCAGATGAATCGCCAGTCAGTTAAGTTAGTTAATAGGAGAATTACCAGGGGAAGAAATAATGCACCTGTTCCCTCTCTTCTTTATGGCTTTGGGTTTTGGGGTTTTGGGTTTTTTTTGGGCGATGGTTTTTTGTTTTTTGTTTTTTCCCCATAGGTAATGTTATCTGTTCACAGACTCAAGTTGTGTTGGTTTACTGTACTCTATCTGCAGATATACATTTTAGGAACCCCAAAAATGTCTGTAAACATTTACTAATTTGCATTGTATTGTTTTTCTCTGACTGTATGTCTGAATTATTTTCTTATTTTCTGCATCTGTTATTTATCTGTACAAAGTATGTCAGAATAATTTCAAGAAGATGTTAAACAAAACGGAAGTTTTATCATATCAGTAGAACAGTTTATCTCAATGTTTTAAAATGCCCTTATTTTCTTTACAAACCTTATTTCTTATATAATAGCAAGACAATCTGCATTTTGTCCCATTATTCCAACAGTTTAGTTACTAAGAATCTTTAAAAGACAATCTTTAACAAAATGGATGAAAAATTCTTAGCTGGTCATTTCTGTTATGTGTATATGCTGTCCTGTAGGAAAAATTTAATTACTCACCATGCTTTGAAGTATATAAATTATTTTCATAAAGAATTCAAAATAGTGCATATTTTTATATATCTAGGGTTCTCACCTGTTTTTTCGCTGTTCATCGTAAAATATATTGTTTATTTGAAAGTCCATCATACTATCCTTTTTATTTTACAGGCTGTAGTTAAATGTATATTATAGTAAGTGGATTAACAAAGTTTGTGGACTTTTAGTTTTCACATACTTTCTAAAATGTATAAATCCTACAGATATTTACAGATACCAAAGATGTGCAAAGCTATCTTGCCTTCCTTTGTCTCCATTGAAAGGAAACACTGACAGCCCTGATATCAAAATCCATTGTTTCAGCTTGTTCAGTGCAACTGAAAACCCTGTATCCTAGAATGATCTGACTTTATTTAGTGTTCAGCATAGTCGCAGTGTTAGGTGTGATCTTGGCTGTCATTTGAGTGCCACAAAGCCACATTCTTCTTAACGACTGACGCTTCTCAGCCAGCTCATAAATTCCGGGATGCACTAATGCCCTGCAGTAGTTCAGGGTGCTGAAGTATGCATTATATCACAGTAGCTGTGAACCAGCTGCAGAATGACTGGACTTTAGGACAGAAGGAAGATATGACAAACCTGAACCACTGATTCTATGAAGTATTTTGTCAGCAGAGGCAGACATAGAATGGGTATGACAAACCCAAAATCAAACACAGAATTTTGATTTTGAAAATATGGAATATTTCAATCTAGATCACCTTGAAGCAGTCTCTTCCTTTTTTTTTCTGATTAAAGAGATGACATTTTACTATGCAGATATTTCAGTTTCTATTGAAAAGCATATACCAAAAATTTTCCAATCAATTGCAATAAATCTTTAGATAAACCATTTCAGAAGGATTCAAACCAGCATTCCTTATGACAGTACAAATTCCTTCTTGTGCTCTAACTTCATTATGGTCTTCCATACTGTTCAAGACAGAAACAGAGAGAAAGAAGATTTTTTTACAAACAGTCAAATCAGATGGTATTGTAAGTGAAAGATTCTCCTGATGCTTTTAGGCTTTTTTATATATTAGCAAGACAGAAAAAAAAAAGGGAGGGGGGAAGAAATAGAAATCCCCTTCCCTTCCCTTCCCTTCCCTTCCCTTCCCTTCCCTTCCCTTCCCTTCCCTTCCCTTCCCTTCCCTTCCCTTCCCTTCCCTTCCCTTCCCTTCCCTTCCCTTCCCTTCCCTTCTCTTCCCCTCCCCTTTTCCTCCCCTTCCCCTCCCCTTTTCCTCCCCTTTTCCTCCCCTTTTTTACTGGGTGACTTTTTGTGTTAATCCAGGTATGGCACTCCTCAGCATGCAGATATTTCGAGTCATTTTTCTGAGAGTAGAGGGTGAGAATTATCTCCTTTGAGCTGCTGGCCATGCGTCTTTTTATGCAGACCAGGATATGATTGGCTATCTGGGCTGCAAGCACATATTGCTGGCTCATGTCCAGTTTTTCAACCAGCAGTATCCCAAGTCCTTCTGCACAGGCTGCTGTCAATCCATTAATTCCCTAGTCTGTATTGATACTGGGGATTGCTCCAACCTCGGTGCAGTACCTTGTGCTTGGCCTTGTTGAATGTCATAAGGTTTACATGCACTCACACTTGATGCTTTCAAGGTCCCTCTGGTTCCAACAAGCGAATCAACTGCAACACTCAGCCTGGTGTTATCTGCAAACTTGCTGACAGTGCATTCAAGCCTGCTGTTTATGTCATCGATGAATATATTAAATAATATTGGTCCCATTACAGACCCTGGAGGAACATCATTCCTACCAGTTTCTACATGGACAGTGAGTCATTGACTGAAAGTCTTTGGACACAGCTATCCAGCTAAGTCTTTATCCATCTAAAGTCCATCCACCAAACTAATATTTCCCCAATAGAGAAATCACCTCCTTTAGAGGTAAGAACATTGTGCTAGTCTGTACCAAAGGTCTTACAGATGTCCAGGTAGCTCTTCGTTTGTCCACTGATGCAGTCATTCCATTGTAGAAGGCCATGAGATTAGTCAGGCATGATTTGTCCTCGGGGCAGCCCTGTTGCCTGTCTCTGATCATCTACTTGTCTTCTTTATGCTTCAACTTAACTTCCAGGATAATTTGTTCCATGATTTTACTAGAAAATGAGATGAGGCTGACAGGTTGGTATTGGCCCAGGTGTTCATTTCTACCCATTTTAAAAATGGATGTGCTTTTCCTTTTTCTCCAGTCATTGGGGAATTCACCTGACTGCCATGATTTTCCAAATGTGTGACTTGGCAACTACATCCCATCCTTTAGGACTTGGGGGTGCATCTTTTCAGGTCCCATGGACTTGTGTGTGTTCAGGAGACTCAGGTGGTCTCAAACCTGGTCTTCTGTTAATTAATTCCCCCAGTTGCTGCCTTGACATTCAGGAACTTGAGAGATGTGGGAAGAGAGATTACCATTGAAAACTAAGGCAAAAAAGTTATTAAGTACCTCAGCCTTGTCCATGTCATCTGCCACGAGTTCTCCTGTCTTATTTGTCAGGGTGGTATGTTTTCTTTAATCTTCATTTTCTGACCAATGTACGTGTAGTAACCCATTATTATTATTCTTTGCATCCCTTGCCAAATTCATCTCCAGCTGTGCCCTAGCTTTTCTGATCCCATGCCTCCATGTTTGGGCAGCATCCTTATATTCTTCCCAGGACATATGTCTCTGGTTCTACTGCCTATGTATTTCCTTCCTACATTCCAGTTTGACAAGAAGGTCCTTACTGAGTCATGTTGGCCTCCTGTCTTCCTTGCCTGATTTCTTGCATGTGGGAATTGAGAGCTCTTGTCCTCTAAAAATAAAGCCTTAAAGAGCTGCCAGCTCTGTTCAGCTCCTTTATCCTTGAGACCAGTTCCCCAGAGTGACACATCCAGTAATTCCTTAAACAGCTGAAAATTTCCTCTCCTAAAATTCAGTTTCCTGACTCTAGTCTTCACCTGGCCCATACACCTTAAGAGTGTGAATTCCACCAGGTCATGATCACTTAAGCCCAGACTGCCACCAGTCTTGACCTCTCTGGTCTGATTCATCTGTGTTGGTAAGCAACAAGTCTAGTAACTCTTGTCCTCTCATCAGGCAGTATATCATCTGGATTACAATATTATCCTTAGGACACTCCAGGAATGTCCTGAACTGCTTACACCTTTCTGTGCCTCTTTTCTATCAGATGTCAATTGATTGAATTCACATAGCAGTATCCGGGTCTGCGAGTATGATGTTTCCTGTTAACAGTCTTCCCTTGGTTGGGTAGCCTGTAGTAAACACCAGCCATGAAAGTTCCTTTGTTGGCCTGGCCCCTAATTTTTACCCATAAACTGTCCACCCATTCATCACTGTTTTTCAAAGACAGCTCTGTGCAGTGAATAATATTTTTACACAGAGGGCAACCCCTTGCCCCTCATTCTTTGCCTGTCCCTGAAGGTAAATTTAACACTGAGGCCAGTATTAAATTTTTAACTATATTAAGCTGAAATAATTTTCCTTAGAGACTTGGTAGTAAATTGCCATCCTGAATTAAAGTTTCAGCCTACTCTAAAAGAATTGTTCTGTAAAAACTGTCTTTCTTAACCAACAGCCTCCAACACCTTTTGCACTTGGTAGTATTTAATGGTGTTAGAGAGAGAATGTAGTCTTTGGTTTGGCTTTCCTAAAAATTCACAAAGCAATACTTTTGCTGAATGCTAACTTAACTTCTGCTTGGTTTTTTGCATTATCAGCAGGGTAGTTACTGAGTGACATTTCTACTGTGTATACCAACCCAGAGAAGATCTTGAAGTTGAAGGCCGCACATACCTAGTTTATAAAGTTGAAAATCCCTGTTCAGCTGTGTTTATGCTAAAGGTGGTAAGTGATCTGAGAGATGGCCAAGCGCTCAGGATGTGATTCAACACTGTGCAGGGTGCTGGACTGTTCTCTGGTTCATTTTGGAGTTATCTGTGGCAGAAACGCAGGCATAAAGACAGAGAAGGAGAGGTACTCACTTCTAGCACCCTTTATGTACTGAAATTTTCTTGAGAGAACAACAGTCCTTCCTTCCTTCCTTCCTTCCCTCCTTCCTTCCTTCCTCCCTCCCTTCCTCCCTCCCAACTTAGCCACTAGACCATAACCTGTTGGGCAGGAGTATGCTCCATCATGATGGGTGATGATTTGCAACCATCAGGAAAGAATTCAGCATTCATGAGGCAGGGCGAAAGAGAGAATGTGATGAGATAGCATTGACTTGCTGCCTGATAAATACGGCATTTTTCCTGTGAAATTTTAACTGCCAAACTGAGGGCGGAATTTAGGGTAAGTTTGCCATCTCCTTGGAGAAAGCTTTCATATGAAATTGCAAATTATATTATTAAAAGCTCCGGAAAGGAGTTTATGTTCCATTACAAGGAGTTAAGAAATGGTTTCTTGATCCTGAATGGATTTAGGTATAAATTATTCACCCTATTCCCCCTCCATGAGTAGGTGCATCAGCTCTCCATAGTTCCTGACACAGATGCCTAGGTCTATTGCTGAATCCAGTCCAGTAAAATCTAGTATATTACACAGCACTTCCTACATGTCAGAGCAGGAGGATGGTGATAAAACGCAACATATTGTCCCAACTTAGCCAGCTCATGCTTATTTGTTCCCAACTGCTGGTTTATATCTCTCCTGTGAGGATTGTGATGTTTGCTGACAGGGAAGTTTTTTAATATCCCCAGACAAGTTGTTCTCTTCTGAAGCCTATAGAAGCATCGGCAGAATTATAGGTACTTAAAAAAGGGTAACCTTTTGCTTTGAAATTAGTTGTAGGAGTTAATCAGTATTTATTGCTGCCTACAAGATCAGTAGTAGTTTATTTACCTCTAAAGCTGCATGCATACAGAGAACAACCTCTTGCAAAAAACTGAATTGTTTATGAATTTCTGAAAAAGAGTGGGGAGAAAAGATAATATTTTTTAGGGCATTGACTTTGTTAATTGCCTCCTGTGCTTATACATAGCAGAAGATTGATATTTTTGCCAGTCAAGAATATTGGGTTAATCCCTGGAGCTGCATTGAAACAGAATGATACTTTGTCCTTTGGCCCATCATCTAAAAGAGAGGGAGCGATAACAAAATTCATTCAATTATTTAGTTTCTTGATATGCTCTCTGGGACTGACACATAACAAAGGTTACATAAAGAGAAAGAGTAGCAGAATTTATTTCTTTGTTAAGCAAAATTAGTTTGATGTGATTATCATTTCAGGGTCTTTTTGTTCACAAGTTGCCTAAATATAGATTGAGATTTAATTGGTAAGTAAAACAACTGCATAAATTAATTTAATTTAAATTTTAATCTAGAAAAAAGCTGTGTGAGTATATTCTATGCATAACAAGTAGTATTACTTCCAAGTAACAGGTAGCCTAGCATTTTCCATTGTAGAAGTGATTTTTCATTTGCTTCAAATATTGTTAAGCAAAAGGAGAATGGAGATTTTACAGTAGAAATTTTAGCAATTGAAAGAAAAAGGCTTGCTTAAAGTACACTGTTTTGCTGTATTAATGGTTTTGCTAAAAGTCTCTTCTAAAAGTAGTAATGGATCTGTACCTTAGAGTAAGAATCTGAAACTGACAGAGAAGTGCAAAGATGTAATTCTTTATTCTTATAGAGTCCTCCGTAATCTGCTTAGTTCAGGAAAAAAAAACACACACAAAAACCCAAAACAACACAAAAAACCCCTGACCAAACCAGCTTGTATGTATCAAACATAATTTTTTTGAGCAGCTCAAACCTCTTAACATACCTTCTTTTTTGGTACTATTTTGACTGAGCATGCTCCATTCCAAAGCACCATTAAAGCAATGCAGAGCTGATGCCTCCTAAGAGATGTGCTCCTGGCACCTGAAACATGGTGTCCTTTGTGTAATCACAAATTACACAAATCATTCTTCTTGCCCACTGTCGTGGTTTAGCGGCAGCTCAGCCCCACACAGTCGCTCGCTCACTCCCCCACCGGTAGATGGGGGAGAGAATCAGAAGGGTAACGCTCGTGGGTTGGGATAAGAACAGTTTAATAATTAAAATTAAAAGAAACAACAACAGAAATGCAATGTAAAGGGGAACAGCGAGAGGCGCAAAGCCCCGGGGGAGGGGGGAAGGGAGGGGAGAGGGGGAACGAACCGCCGAAACAAACCACATGCGCCGCAGCCGCTCACCACCCCCCGACCCAAAGCTGCGCCGCCCCCGAGCCGCAACTGCCCCCCCTTCATATCCTGGTCATGGTGTCACGTGGTATGGAATGAACCTGCCATTGGCCAGCCGGGGTCAGCCGCCCCCGCCATGGCCCCGCCCCTCCCAGCCCCCCCCCGCCACGCGGCAGAGCGCGGGAAGCTGGAAAGGTAGCCGACCCCCACAGTGAGGAGAATTAACCCCTTCTCAGCCAAAACCAGCACACCCATCCATGTCCTTTTCCTGTCCTGTTGTTAACCCAAGCATGAAAAAAATTAGGTCTACTAATAGCAGATCTTTTCTATAGAGAGGGAAATAGTAAGTATAAGCAGGTCTAAATGCAAAAGGTCCAAGACACATTAGTTCTACTGGACATGTGCCATGCATTGGCACACGTTTGAATGCTGACACACTGAAGACACTTTGGAGTTACTGCACTTCTACACAAATTTATCAGGAGTGTGGGAGAAAGGAAAGAACAGAGAATGATTTTCTGCTGAAAGAGCCTGGAGAGAATGAAACAAAAAATGTTAGTGAGGCATTTGCTAGACAAGAGGACTTGATGGAGCTTACAGCAGGCTGTGCCTCTGAGCTGAAAGCAGGAGAGATTGGAGTACACTTAACTGGCAACAGGCTGGCTTGAAAAATATATGTAGGAAAGGGAGAATTCACCTGAAGTTGAAAGAGAGGGGGAAAACAAAAAAAACCACAAAAAACCCCCAAAAGCTAGAAATTGCCTAAACAAAAATGTACAGCTTTTTGGACACTTTAATATGGGTTCAAAAATGTAGAAAATGAAGGGGAAAGTGTGGTAAGGAGATAGTTCAGAGACTAGATATGAGCTTCAATTCAAAAGAAACCTGATTTCACAAGTTAAGTGATGTAACAGTGCTTAAGTCCTATTGTAAAGATAGAGAAAAGAGAAAACAATGAGAAAGGGAACAGTAAACTCATTTGATTGAGCTTCATTCCAAAGAAACTATTTCTCATTTTTAAAAGGCTGGAGATAGCTGCAGGGAAAAATTCTTTATGTTACCTGTCCTCTCCTTAGAACTTGAAAGCAGTGGAAATCACTGAAGATGATAGCTAAGTATTAACTGGACACTGAGTGCTTTGGTTTCCTAAACGTTGTGTTACACTACAGTTTTTAACTTTATGTTGTGGGTGAAAGGAAATAGGAGAAAAGAATTGCATATCATACACAAGATGTTAAACATGGTCCAGATGATAAGAAGCTGAAGAAACAAAGGAAAAGCTTTAGAGAAATATCAAAAAATAGTAGGATAGAATAAATAGTAGGATAGAGAATGAGACCACATTACTGAGTGCAAAACTTGTAGAAGACATAACCTCATGGGTTTATTTTTAATATTACAGCAAGAAGTTTTAAACTAGGTAGTAAAAAAAACCCTTAATTTTCTGGATATTTAAATCTTCCTATAGCCATTCCAGTGGGATATTTCTCTTTTTTCCCACTGGGACTTGTGGATACAGAGAATGAAACAGGGAACAGGTCGTCTTAGAATTATTGTTACAGCAAATTACTTCATTACAAGTCTTTAAAACAAGAAGGAACTAAGAAAAATGACCTAACTAAAAGCCTGCTTAAATTTGGTATTATCAAGAATGCATTAAAGTCTTCTTACTTTAGTAGCTAATTTACCTGGAGAATATTTTGTAATCAGATATTATTTAATTATTTTTTTCCTTCTAACTCAAAAGCAACTTAGGCAAAAAAAGAATATCAGGCTTGCCTAATTTTATAGGGATTAATTGAGGTGAAGTATCATAAAACATTGGCAAATATTCTAAAAATTGTATGTATGTATGTCTGTGTGTCTTTGTGTTAAAGACATAAAGATGTTCTATTACACCAATAAGTTTCAAAATAAGCCCATTTAATTAACAGAATTATTTGAAGGAATTATTAATCCCAAACAGATTATGTACTATATATCTGAGGTAGAAATTAGACTGTTCTCTTTAGTTCTGTCAGTTTTTTTCCCATCACTTAATCTCTTCATTATCATTACAATACGTGTGGATATACACCATTCATTTTCGGAGGAAACATTCAGCTTTTAAAGCTTGTTTCACTATGGCCTCACTGTTTCTTTTAGTGAAATAGCTCAGCAATTTTGATGCAGAAGTCTGTATTTTAGACATCTGACTGTTGTCAGCAGAAGAAATTTCTTCAGCAGAACACTTTCTTCAAATGTGTTCTCTCTCAGCACCTATAAGAGAACATTCTTCACCTGCAATACAATTAAAAAATAATAATAAATAAATTAAATTGCTTTCCTCTAATTTGCAAAGATTATAACAAAACAGGACATACTCTGAGCCCAAAAGAAGATGGAAAAATTTACTGGGCTTTAAAAGAATTTGTATTTTCAAAAACGTGTGTCTGTTCCAGCTCACTCTGTGACTTGTGTAAATTTGTCTTATTCTTCTCAGCAGTAATAATATTAGTGATCTATTATAAAAAAATCTGTAAACCCAAATTATATGAGACAGAATCTACATCAAGTCTTATCAATAAAAATTAAAGATTACAGCAATGACTGCAATGGAGGGCGAAAACCGGGTCTTAAATAAACCTCTCCATGCAAAGAGACTCTAATAACAGCAGGAGCACAACATATTTTATATCAGATGTACTTGAAGGGTAAGATGCTTTTCAGGTCTCACCAAAACATGTATGAATCGCTGAAGTTTCTGTTTGTATTAAATATGCTGACATTTGTACTCATAATTTAAAATGAGCTTGAGATCAAAAGAAAAGGGTGCAAAGGGAGAGTTTCTTCTTTACTGGATGCTGTCAATTTTTATTTTCTTTCCACAGAGTTTGCCAAGTAATTCAGAAGGTTGCTATGGGACCACAGAGAAAGAAAAGAAGAGCAAGCTGAGCCAAAGGAAAAAGTGATAAAGGCTTTCTTGGACTTGTTAGCATAATACAGGCTGCTTCTTGTGCTTACTGACCATACCCTGAACACGGAATAGGCAAGTGAAATCTCTGAACAGGGAAAGTGAGCTTTAGGAAAAATAATGAGTAAGCAAATTACTTTAGGTGTCCAGGTGACCATATGGCCAATACTGAAGTAGTTGTCCATTTCCCTAGCAAGTCTTATGCACCCATATAGCATTTCTATCCAAAATACAACATGTATTTTTCATTCATTTTCCTTCAAGAGGATTTTCAGAAGTCATAGGCAGCTTTACATGCAAATTAAAATTAAAAAAAATATCTGAGTATAGAATGAAAATACATTCATGCTTAACAAAAGACAATTATTAACTAACTGAATAGAAATGGAAATTGAATATAAACTGAAACAGAAGTGTTAGACACTTTGAAAGAACTATGAACTGATAAAGAGGGTTTTATTCATTACTACATTCATTTTCTAAAACAACATCTACATAAGACGACACTGGATAATATCTTTAATAAGGGCAAACTTTCAAGAAGTTATGAAACACAGAGTTTTCATTAGGTACTCAAGAAAACTATAAGTGACTAATTAAAGCTGCAGAAGTGAAAACTAAACAGCGAGTATTTCACATTTACATATGTAATGTTCATCATTATTTATCCAAAAAGCTTTAGGGAAAGAGAAGGGTAACTTTGGTGAATCACAGTGTCATGTTGTTTTGAGAGGCTGATATGATGGAATTGTATGCATACTTGAGAACTCATTTCCACAAGACATAAGAAAACTATGAACACCATCACTTTCAGAAACAACTTTTGCCCTTGTTTCTATAGGTGAACTTTCTTTTGATAAACTAGCCTAACAAATCGCTTCTGATATGCTCACGCTACCCCTCTTCACCAACAAAATGTATAAATAATCTGTGGTTTATTAACTCTATTTCTTAAATCATTAGGAACACTGAAAAAGAGAAAAAAATACAGATGTATCCTAAGTAAAGGAACTTGAATACTCATTTGAAAAGGGAGAAATGGGTGCTAATATTAAAATATTCCTCCTACCCACTTACAGATATTTTTACTGTGTAGGAACAAAATATAATAATAACTAAATTGCTGTGAACTTTCAGATTAATTATAGCCACTCTGAATTTTTTTTTCTATTCCCAACCCTGATGTTCCGTTTACTACTTGGACTTTAATCCACGTAAACATGAAACTCTTAACTGCATTCACACTGAACGATGGTTTTGTAAGAAAAGCCTACTCTACTATGTTTAACTTTAGTCTCCAGATTAAATGTACTCATATTGAACTTAAAATACAGAGGTGCAAGGGAGAATCTTATCATTAGCAGTGTAATAGGCTTACCCTGAAATTCTTCTTTTTTCAGAGCGTAGGTGATACCTCACCCACCACTGAAAATTTAGTGTGTGCTGAGAGAATCTTGGTCCACACCCTGGAAAGTTTTCACAGCACCAACTAGGTGCTATCCTAGTTACTGTCAGGACAGGCCCAAAACAACGGACAAAGATAACAGCAGGCAGAAAACTAAAATTTACAAAACATCATTTCCTTTGATCTGGTAGCCACATAACCCTGACAGATACATCAGCATCATACCTGTTTGAAAAGAAAATCCAATACTCTAAACTATGTTTAGCCACAGTTTCACTTACAAATATAGTCCAGATAAAGTATAGTGACTTTTCAAGCTTAGGGCCATAGTGTAAATTTTGGATAGACTTGCTTTCAGATCCACATAGTTATGTAAATTGAAATTACCTTCTTAGTATGTTTCTAGACTACTCTGCTAAAGGTAGCACTCTGTCCACTCCCAGATATATGGATACTTTTCCAAGGAACTATGCTTAGTCATCAGTTTACCTCTTCACACAGGTAGCATGTTATTCAAAAGACAACCCAAAGGATGTAGAGTGGTTTCTGGAGCAATTTCTAAAAGAGGACATCATTAGCTTCAGTATATATTTAGTATACATTTGAACATATACTTAGTATACATTCAGTAAACATTAATTTCAGTATACAGAGGTTTAATATCTCCTTTGAAAATATCACCGTATTTTACAAGCTGTATATTAAGTATATTTGTGTGTGTGAAGAAAGTCACACAGGTTTAAACTTAGGTTTTATGAACTTTAATTGGACTATACGTGTTTATTTCAAGTACTGCCTGTAGAAAAGTGTTTCCTCTAAAATGAGAATATTTCAGAGAAAATTTTACCAACTTGTAGCTTTGAGAAGCTCTTTCATTCAAAGATTTGTTTTTTATCCCTGAAGAAAGCATAAAAGTGCCAAAAGGCATGTCATTTTGGCATATTGGTTTTGCAGAAGCCAACAACAGGAACAACAGATTTTAAAATCCAATGCCCACCAATCTGGTTACATAAGATAATTTAAAATTTTCATTAAAATTTTATTACCATTATGACAACTGACTTGATATCAGCAGCCTACCTGGCAAATTTATGAATTTTATCAGAGCATTTAAAGTAACCACAGTCTATTGTTTCTGCAGCAAACCACAACAAACAGTTTAATTCTACCTGAGATTAATTATTTCCTCCATAAGCCAGAAGGATTACATTTGTATTGTAATACAAATGCTTTATTGTGATATTTGATTTTATATTATTAAGTAATTTCTGCTTTCCCAGTCTCAGGTGGTTTTTTTGTTGTTTTGGGTTTTTGGGTCATTTGGGTTTTTGGTTGTGGGTCTTTTTTTTAAAAGGTTTTTTTCCTGTGGGGTTTTTTTTTTTTTAAGAGAAGAGTTCAAGGAACTTCAGCAGTTCAAAGATCTGATTGCAGATCTGAAGCTCAGCGAAGAATTTGGATAACTCAGTGGATTGAAAACATTTAATTCTGAGGTAAAAAAATGATAATAGTTTTATACCTTAAGGCACTGGATATTTCTTAGATGCAGAGAAGTTTTCAAGCCATGTCAGTTGAATATTTTCTTGCCACTTTTTTTTCCTACCAAACTGTATTATAGCCACCCTTTTATCTAAATGTATCCATGCTCATTGAATTTATTTTCTTGCTCTGTCTGTCAGATAATAGGAATTTGATCAAATTAGGCTGTTCAAGTGAAAAACAGATCAAAAATTTTTGGTACTTATAACTCAAAGTGAAACTTGACTCTCCTCAGGAATAAGTGGCTGTTAGAAAAAACTGCCGATCAAGGTCAACTAACAGTAGGTGTATGTTTAAGGTTTGGGAAATGATCAAACATTTGGTTACAATAGCTAAAGAATGTCCACTTTTAAAGTTTGGAGTTGTTTGTGCACATAAACATAAATTCCTACACGTAAACTCCAAGGTTTTCTACAGTCTGTAAACAATGATAAGCTCCTTGGAGCTCCATCATGGAGGGAAGAAAAAGGACTCAGTTTAATGGGAGCTATTTCTGTTGTGGCAGACATTAATTCTCATTAGCTGCATTTTGTGCTGTCATTTGGGAAATATTAGTAAGCTTTGACGACATGAGGTACCTGTCATTTAGCTAGTAGAGGAGAATGCTCCTTTCCCAGTTTCGCTCCCTGATATTTCATGGGTACATTGTTTATGCTTAGTCCATTTATATCCCTCTGAGACAAATATGTGGTATTTGAACTACAGTGAAATTGCGACTATGCTTATGGAGGGAAGAAAAATATAGGCATCTGCATAAGATGAATATAGGGGCTAGTTTCTCCCCTGAGGTTAGAAGAAAGTTGCCTTTAACTCCACAGATGCTCAAGGGCCTGGGATAATTTCTAAATGAATTATTAGTCTGACTTACTATACTAGTGGGGCAAAGCCTAAACACATTTGTTTTCTTCTGCTGACATCTGTGGCAATTTTGCACACAAAATGAATATAGAACGTACCTCTTAGACTTACACTCCACAAAAGGCAACAAGATCCAGCAGCTGAAATGCTGTTCCTAATTTTAATAGAAATTTGTATGTGGACTGAATGAAAAGCATTGCTGTACAGTTTTACAGATTAATTTCTAGCTAATCTCTTTGTATATATATGAGGGATTTTGGTTTTGTTTTTAATAGAAAAAAAATTAAATTTCTTTGCATTAGAGCAATGAGTGAACCTTCTTAGTAATGAACAAAATCTCTGATTTTAATAAGCATATTGAGTAGCCATGGTCCTCTTGCTATACAAGGTTTTTATAATGTAACCTTATACAAAAGGATGTGTTATCTTTAAATTGTACAGATTAAATGAAGGAAAAATGTAAAATGTTATACAAAAGTGTAATAAAAAATATACAAAATCTTGCTTTCTTCCTAGTCAGCTGAGTAGCATGCTATTAGCAATTACAAAACATTCTAGTGCATATCAATTCAAATCATATGCATTGTTATTAATACAAAACAAGCAGCAATGCAAAAAGGAACTTTACAGTTTTAAAAAATTTCTGTCTGCATCATTTAACATATCAGTTCTTGATGGCAGTATTTAATGCAGTGCCTAAAATCCTGTTATGGAGTTGTCATATAAGATCATCCTCTGTGTCCTATACTGACTTACTGTAGCATCGTGACCCTGCTGGCTTTCGTCATGCAGTTGTAGTTCTCAAGTGGTTCATCACATGAATTGTTGTCTGCCATAGCAGACAATTTTGATAAGGTTTGGGGTTTTTTTGATAGTGTTTACTCCATGTTGGAGAAGTATAGAGAATAAGTCACTAAATTTTCCATTGTTCAGTGCAAATTATCAACTGGAACAGAGTGCAGCACAGTCCATCAAGTGGCAATTTGATCTCCTTTGTTATCATGCAGATATATTGCTTATATCGGTTCAGTCATAATTATGACAATACCCTTTTCCCTCAGTTATCAATCATTAGTTTATGCTTTGAGTCTTCCACTATCTATTACAGGTGTTATTTAGTATGAGAAGTTAATAAAAAATTGTAAAAAGCCAAAATATATTAATGGCTACCTACAACAGTTACCTAAATTTTTAAGTGAAAGAAAGAAAAAACCCAGCTTCTTTGACCTGCTGCAGATCTATTTAGTAAGATTTGCCTCTTTAAATAGTTGAGGAGACTTATTATAGCTGACAACTCACACACATTCAAGGTTATGTAACAATATATACTGGAACATATTGTAGGTATTCAAATATCTTTTAAATTGCCTTAGTTTCTTTCAAACTTTTTCAAGTTGCTTGTTCAAATTTTGAAACTGTTTAGCAAAGACTGCAATGAAAAAATGTGAAAATAAAACAGTTACCTAAAAAAGCTAGGTACAGTGTGTTGAATTCAGGAAAATTCTTTTTCCAACCCTGAATCTGAAAACATAAGGTGTTCTTAAAATAAAGCAAAAATTTCTATTTAACTGGAATATGACTTATGTCCAGTTTGGGGCCCCCATCTTAAGGACAGGGAACTGCTCAAGCAAGTCCAGCAGAGACCTACAAAGGTGATCAGGGGACTGGAGCATCTCTCGTATGAGGAAAGGCTGAGAGACCTGGTTTGAGGAGAGAAGACCGGGGGGGGTGGGGGTGGGGATCAACACTTAAAAGTATCTGAAGGGTTGGTGTCAGGATGATGTGACTGGACTCTTTTCAGCGGTGTCCAATGACTGGACAAGGGGCAATGGGCACAAGTTGGAACATAGGAAGTTCCACCTGACCATGAGGAAAAACTTCTTTCCTGTGAGGGTGACAGAGCAGGGGCACAGGCTGCCCAGGGAGGGTGTGGAATCTCCTTCCTTGGAGACATTCAAAACCCACCTGGATGCATTCCTGTGCCCCCTGCTCTAGGTGTCCCTGCTCAGGCAGGGGGGTTGGACAAGAAGGTCTGCAGAGGTCCCTTCCAACCCCTACCATTCTGTGATTCTCTGACTTTTAATTATATTGTTATTATGGACAAATAAAATATTTCGACTTTATGGGTTTAAACTGCAGGAATAAAATGTTGGTAACCATACCAGTGTCTCTGACCTTCTGGAAAACCCTGAAACACTCATATATTCCTCTTAGAAATGCATTTATATTTTAAAAGGTTGTTTGTTTTGTTGTTGTTGGTGTGTTTTTTTTTTAATAAAGTTGTTACTTTCCTATTTTGTTTGTATTTAGTATAATCAGTGCATGTTCTTTTCTATCACAGGCCCATGTTGTAATTCTTACACAAGGTCACATAAAATTAGACTGTTAGTCACTGGTAAAGAGAAAATGAAATAACAATTCACTTACAAAAAGTGCACCATTTACTGTAATGAGATATAAAATGGCAGTGCTTTTGCTAAAATGGTGTCAAATGTAATGTGAAAACTTAGTGAAGGAGGGGGAGATTTACTTAGGTCACAGTAAAGCTATTTGTGGAAACTTCACAATTGCCCTAAATCTATTCTTCACATAAGGTAACATATGAGAGAAAAAAACAACTGAAGACAGTTTTGATTGTTTTTCCAACTATAGTACATTAATTAATGTACCCTCTAAATCTCAAGACTTCTATTAAACAGTCTGTTTTACCTCTGAGCTTTCCTTGACAGTATACCTATACTGAAATATACCTTGTAAGTTGAAATTAATTTTGGTTACTCTATGAAAATTTTTTATAGATTATTCAGATAATTCATATGCATTTATTTAAGACTGAAATATGTCTTGTGATTAATTTATGCTTAGAGCTCTCTAGGTATTTTAAAAGAGAGAAGTAGCCAACAGTTAGGCCTAAATACAATTTTTTGCACATTAGGTTTCATTTTGACATTTCCACCTAAAAGGAATATATTGCTACATTTCCATCTAAAAGGCACCATTATGGCCATATACTACACAGAAATGTCTTTAAGACATCATAGACACTGTGATAGTTCACAAAAATTACAGTAGCTAGAAAATGGACGTCATTTTCCACTCCTGTTTCCTCTTAAACAAGTTAGAATTTTCTACTCCTTCCAACTTAGATAACTTCTATCATTAGGTTTACCTTAAGATTACCAGATTCTATTAGTTTGCCTTTTTTTTTTTTCTTGTTCTATATACTCTAGTAATATATTTCAAGTACAATTATAAGCATTTCTTTCAACTTCCAAGAATTCCTCTTGGAATAGGATAGCCAATGTTTTTCCAATTTACAAGAAGGGCATGAGGGAAGATGCAGGAAACTACAGATCTCTAACCTCAGGTCTAACCTCAGTACCTGGAAAAATTATGGAGAAGATCATACTGGGTACTATTGAAAGGCATTTAAAGTACAATGCAGTCATCAGGCACAGTCAGCCCACATGGCTTCACAAAGGGAATGTCCTGTCTAATTAATAAAATAGCCTTCTGGAATAAGGTCACCTGCCAAGCGGATGAAGGGAAGGCAGTGGCCATTGATTTTCTGGAGTTCAGTAAAGCTGTTGATACCGTTCCTCACAACACCCTTCTGGACAAGTGTTCCATCTGTGAGATGAGCAGGAAGATGGTTCGCTGGGTGGTGAACTGGCTGAATGGCAGGGTTCAAAGGGTTGTAACGAATGGGGCTACCTCCAGCTAGAAGCCGTCCACCAGCTGTGTTCCTCAGGGCTCAACTCTAGGGCCAGCTGTGTCCAATATTTCTATCAATGATCTGAATGCAGGAGTTGAAGGCACTATTAGTAAGTTTGCTGATGATGCAAAAGGGGGAGGTGCTGCTGACTGTCTTGAGGTTCAAGAGGCCCTGCTGAGAGGTCTAGTGAGATTGGAGCACTGGGCAATGATTAATGGGATGAAATTTAACATGAACAAATGCCAGACTCTGGTCTGGAATGGAGGAACACCAGGCACAAGTATAAATTGGGAGAGTAGAGGCTGGAGAGCAGCCCTGCAGAAAGGAACCTGGGGGTGCTGGTTGACAGTAGGCTCAACGTGAGTCAGCGGTGTGCCCTGGCAGCCAAGAGGGCAAACCCGGGGCATTCTGGGGTGCATCAAGCACAGCCAAAGCCAGCCAGTCAAAGGAGGTGATTATCCCGCCGTATTCAGAGTTGGTGCGGCCTCACCTTGAGTGTTGTATGCAGTTCTGGGCCCCTCAATCTAAGAAGGATGTTCAGGTGGTTGAAAGTGTCCAGAGGAGGACAAAATAGCTGGTGGGAGGGCTGGGAAGCATGTCCTATGAGGAGCGGCTGAGGACTTTCTGCTTGTCTAGTTTGGAGAAAAGGAGGCTGAAGGGTGACCTCATTGCTCTCTGCAGCTTCCTGAGGAGGGGAAGTGTAGATGGAGGTGCTGATCTCTTTGCCCTGGGATCCAGCAAGAGGATGCCTGGGAATGGTTCACAGCTGTGTCAGGGGAGTTTCAGACTTGTGTCCTGGTTTAGCCCCAGCCAGCAACTAAGCAACACACAGCTGCTCACTCACTCCCCCCGGTGGGATAAGGGAGAGAATCAGTCTTTACTGGTAACCTCTCTCCTCACCCCTCCCAAGCCAATGGACTGCAGAAGGGAGACCAGGGAGATGAAGCCCCTCCCTCTGTAAAGGAAGATCAGGTTTGTGACCACGTGAGGAACACAAGTCTACCGGACCTGATGAGATGCATCCCAGATTCCTGAGGGAACTGGCTGGTGTAGTTGCCAAGCCACTCTCCACGGTATTTGAAAAGTGATGGCAGTCAGGTGAAGTCCCGGGCGACTGGAAAAAGGGAAACACTGTGCCCATCTTTAAAAAGGGTAGAAAGGATGACCCTGGCAACTGCCATCCTGTCACCTCACCTCTGTGCTGGGGAAGATCATGGAACAGATCCTCCTCGAAGCTATGCTAAGGCACATGGAGGCAGGGAGGTGATCCGAGGCAGCCAGCATGGCTTCACCAAGGGCAAATCCTGCTGACCAACCTAGTGGCCTTCTATGATGGAGTGACTACCTCAGTGGGCAAACAAAGAGCTACAGATGTCATCTAGCTGGACGTCTGTAATATCTTCATCAGTGACATAGAGAGTAGGATCGAGTGCACCCTCGGCAAGTTTGCAGGCGACACCAAGCTGAGCGGTGCAGCTGACACTCCTGAGGGACGGGGTGTCATCCAGAGAGACCTAGACAATCTGGAGAGGTGGGCCTGTGAGAACCTCATCGGGTTCGCCAAGGCCAAGTGTAAGGTCCTGAACCTCAGTTGGGGCAGCCCCCAGTATTGATACAGGCTGGGGGATGAAGCGATAGGGAGCAGCCCTGCAGAGAAGGACTTGGGCGTACTGGTGAATGAAAAGCTGGACAGGAGCCAACAATGTGCACTCACAGCTGCACCTAGCTCTGGAGCCCTCAGCACAAGAAGGACGTGGAGCTGTTGGAGCAGATGCAGAGGAGGGCCACAAAAATGATCCAAGGGCTGGAGCACCCCTCCTACAAGAACAGGCTGGGAGAGTTGGGGTTGTTCATCTTGGAGAAGAGGCAGCTGTGGGGAGACCTTATTGTGGACTTCCAGTACTTAAAGGGGACTATAGGAAGGATGGGGGCAATCTCTTTAACAAGGTCTCTAGCGACAGGAGAAGGGGTAACGGTCTGAAACTAGAGGATAGATTTAGACTGGAAATAAGGAAAAAAAAATGTTTTACTCTGAGGGTGTTGAAACACTGGCCCAGGTTGCCCAGAGAGGTGGTAGATGCCCCATGCCTAGAAACATTCAAGGTCAGGTTGGTGGGGCTCTGAGCAACCTGATCTAGTTGAAGATGTCCCTGTTCACTGCAGGGGGTTTGGACTAGATGACCTCTAAAAGTCCCTTTCAATCTAAACCCCTCCATGACTCTAGGAAGGGTAAAAGTGAGGAAATTCATGTGTTAAGAGAAAGACAGTTTAATAGGTAAAGCAAAAGAGTAATACTAGTAACAATAATAATAACAGAAATAATATAATGAAAAAGAATAGCAAACACTTCATGAGAAGCAAAGCCAAACAAGGAGTTAATTCACTTATTCCCATGGGCAGGCAGCTGTTCAGCCATCTCCAGGAAAGCGGGGCTCCATCAAGTGTAATGGATACATGGCAAGACAAACACCATCATTCTGAACGTCCCGCCCTTCATTCTTCTTTCACCAGCTTTATATACTGAGCATGCCATCATAAGGTAAGGAATAATCCTTTGGTCGCTTTGGATCAGGTGTCTTGGCTGTGCCCCCTTCCCTCCCCTCCCAGCTTTGTGTGCTCCTGGCAGAGCATGGGAAGCTGGAAAAGTCCTTGACTGGTATAAGCACACTTAGGGAAACTTAGCCCCTCCTCAACAACAACTAAAACATCAATGTGCCATCAGCACTATTCTCATACCAAAACACCCTATAGCAGCTACAGTGAAGATAATTAACTGTATCCCAGCCAAAACCAGCACACCTGACATGAGGAAACATTTCTTTACCAAGAGGGTGGTCAAGCACTGGAAGACACTTCTGTCATGGTTCAGCCTCAGTCGGCAACTAAAAGCCATGCAGCCACTTGCTCACTCCCCCCACCCCTGTTGGACAGGGGAGAGAATTGGAAGAGCAAAAGAACTTGTGGGTTGAGATAAGCACAGTTTAATAATTACAATAAAAATAATAATTACAATAATAATGATTATGATAATAATAACGATTATAATAATATTAACAATAATGATAATAAAATGGAAAAGGAAAATAAAAAACAGAAACACAAATGATACAACCACTCACCACCTGCTGACTGTCGCTGCCAGTCCCTGAGCCACGATTGCTGCCTCCCTCCCCTGGCCAGCTTCCCCCATATAACCTACTGGGCAGGACATCACATGATATGGAATATCCTTTTGGCCAGTTTGAATCTGCTGTCTTAGCTGTGCCCCCTCCCCTCCCGGCTTCTTGTCCACCCAGAAGAGCATGGGAAGCTGGAAAAGTCCTGACTAGTACAAGCACTACCCAGCAACAACCTAAACATCGGTGTGTTATCAACATTATTTTCATACTATGTCCAAAGCACAGCACTGTGCCAGCTGCAGTGAAGAAAATTAACTGTACCCCAGTTAAAACCATGACAACTTCCTAGACAGGTGGTCAATGCCCCATGCTTGTCTGTGTTTAGGAGGCATTTAGGCAATGCCTGTCCTAATGTGTTGATTCAGGTCAGCCCTGCGTTGGTCAGGCAGTTGGACTTGATAACTGGTGTGCATCTGTCCCAGTGAACCGTTCTTGTCTGCTCTTGTCTAGTGTAGTCTAGTCTAGTCTAGTAGCAAGATCTCTGTTACCTTTTACAGGTGAATATCTGGAAAAATGCTAGAACTTTTATTGTTAAATTTTCTTAAGATGGGAATAATGCTGCAAGTAATCTGCTAAAAAATGGGTAAAAATGCAAGTATGGTATTTTTATGGTTTGTTTTTTTTTTTCCCCCACATGAGAAAGAGAATTATGATACCTCTGAAAGAAATATTTTCCCAAAAATTTTGTAGTTTGTTTATATTTTTCATATCTTCTTAAATATTTAGAATATTCAGAGTGCATTTGGATTCTGCACTCCCATTCAGATATTTGGAATTAAGAATCTTAAGCGCTTGTAAATATCTCTCTCCCAGTAGACTATATTGTTACTGTTGTTCCCAAGCTTACCAAAAGACATAGGTTCAAACTGATGACAGAATTGTTTTATATACACAACAACCGCTTTTCCTGGTATGCTTCTGAAGGTCCTGATCTTCAGAAATTATTTACAAATCTTGAATATAGGGATCTGACACTTAAGAGATGTGCTGCGGCATGATTGTCTTCAGAACAACAAGACATTGATATGCAGTCACTTAAATCAGTGTATTGGTCCTGACTGAGCTAGGGGTAATTTTCTTCATGGTAGCTTGTACCATGCTGTCTTTTGGATTTGTTACCAAGTCAGTCTTGATAACACAGGAATGTTTTGGTTATTGCTGAACAGTGCTTACACACTCTCAATGCCTTTTCTGTTTCTCAGACCGCTCCACCAGTGAGTAAGGTAAGGACTTTCCATTTGTCTAGTTTGGAGAAAAGGAGGCTGAGAGGTGACCTCATTCCTCCCTACAGATTCCTGAGGAGAGGAAGTGTACAGGTGCTGATCTCTTCTCCCTGGGATCCAGTGAAAGGATGCCTGGGAATGGTTCATAGCTGTGTCAGAGGACTTTTAGACTTGACATGAGGAAACATTTCATTACTAAGAGGGTGGTCAAGCACTGGAACACACTTCCTAGAGTGGTGGTCAATGCCCTGTGCTTGTCTGTGTTTAAGAAGCATTTGGACAATGCCCTTAATAACCTGTTTGAACTTTTAGTCAGCCTTGAAGTGGTCAGGCTATGGGACTAGATAATTATTATAAGCCCCTTCCAACAGAACTATTCTGTTTTAAGTGTACCTGACACAAAGAATATAACTTTTAATATTTTAATCAAATATAATGATAAATTACTTTTCTGACTACCTCTTTTAATATACTAAATAAGTGCCTGAATTAGGTTTGTGTTTTAAACGTATCCATATTGCCAATATGGCCCTTTACCTATCTGGCTTTTTTACACAAGTTCATAAATGAGTCAAACAAAATGAGAATATCTGTGTCTCTCTAATACTGCTTTGGACTGCATTTTGTTGTCCTTTCTATATATTTGACTTGCACTCATCTTTCACTTATCTTTTTATCATCTTTTCAAATTATTAGCTTTCATTCTTTGGTATTTGTTGAGAAACATTAATAATTCTCATTGTAAATATTCAAAATGGTTACACCACATCTGCTTAATATGCAAAAAGTAGGATATACAAACCTGATGGAATTTGACATGAATTAACACTGAATGTATGAGTAGCATTAGAGGCCAAAAATAGAGAGATGCTGAAACTGAAAAATACAGTTATGAGCATTGGCATTTGGATTAAGAATAATGTAGGGAGTTCTGAATCACCTAAATTTAAAATCAGAGTATATTATAATTCTTTGCATTGTCAAGGACAGAATGTAACACATTTCTTACTTGGTTCTGCCTCTGTCAGATTTTGACCTGTACAGTATTCTTTCAATGCAAATTCATCTACCTAATAACAAATAGAAAAAAATTGCTGCCATCATTATTTTTCCTGTGGCTACTGAAAGCATCTACAAATAATAAAGTAGTTTAGAATTTGAAAGGAAAGACTGAGATAAAAATAAGAGTCATAATCTAAAGTTATGACATAGTCAATAATGCTATGACATAATTGGCAAATAGACCTTTGTAGATAATAAATTATACTCCCACCTCTCCAGGGGTCTCAGAATTCCCAATTCACTATGTCCAAATCAAGTTAAAAAAAAATCAAATTTTGACTGTGTCTGACAAAGTAGTTTTATTATGTTTCCTTAAGTTAAATGTAACGTTTTTAAATAAATATTTTTTAATGATATTTTATAGCTTATTCATCTAGGTATCAGCATCAGATTCATTTTCTGGGAGATTATCTCTTTTAAGACCAATCAAGAACTAAGGAGGATCAAAAATAATAAACATAATAAAAAAAAAACCATTTATTTTAAAAATGTTATTTCAACTTTTCTAATTAGTGAAATAATAGAATGTAGTTAATGATTCAGATTCTAGCTTATCTAGTGTTACTACAAATTTTATGAAACTACAAAGCAATTCTAAAGCAAATTTGACTTAGCAGAATATTGTCCTGCATACAGAGGGGGTATTGGAGTGACAGAAAAGTTGCAGACTATTCTGCCATGCCTGTCTGTAGATTTTGCTGCGTGTCCAAAAGACTAAAACCTTATATACCGAATACTGACTGCAGTGATGCTGTACAGAAGAAAAAAAGAAAGTTAATAGGTAAAAACTATGTGGGTAACAAAGACTCAAACAATAAAGAAAAGAAGCATTGTGGTAAGCATTGTGTGGAAAATCAGTAGCAATGTTATTACAAAAAGTAATAGTAGTAGTAGTAGTAGTCATAATAATAATAATAATAATAATAATAAAAATTGTCCTAAACTAATTATTTTAGTAAACAAACTTGAAAGTTAAAACAAAAGAAGTCTTAAAATAGACCTTACCGTGCTTTTGGAATTTGGTCCAGCTTCATTTTTAAACATTATGCTATATAACATAACATTTGCAAAAATCTTCTTCTGATCAAGCCAGGGGTTGCATTCTAGATTTTTCCTGTGTAAAGTGATCTCAGTATGGGAAGATTGCACAGAACTTGGTCACATAAGCCAGCACAGCAGAAGGATAATAGATTGCCAATAAGCCTGACCAGTACCTCTCATGTTCTATGACGATGTTTTAGTCTCAGACCTACACTATCCATCATCTATTTTCTCCATTACAACTACTCAGGTCAAAACTATATCTCATCTTCTGAAAAAGAAAACCCACCTCTGCAGGTGGAAAGTAATTTATTTTCAAGTGTTTATAAGGGTATGTATATGTGTTGTAAATTATAAACTCATAAACTGCATTTATCTAAATTCCATAAAAGTATAGGTCTGGAAGGCATTTTTCCTGAGTTGTGTTAAGTACCCCGTCATACTGGTTTTGACTGGAATAGATTTAAATTTCTTCATAGTGGCTTGTATGGGGCTGTGTTTTGGATTTGTGCTGAAAACAGTTTTGATAACACACTGAGGTTTTGGTTACTGTTGAGCAGTAAAGGCCTTTTCTACTCCTCAGACTGCCCTGACAAGTAGGCTGGGGCGGCGCAAGAAACTGGGAGGGGACACAGTCAGGACAGCTGACCCCAACTATCCAAAGGGGTATTCCGTACTGTATGATGAAATGCTCAGCATTAAAACTGAGGGTGAGGTAGGGGTACTGCTGCTCAGGGACTGGCTGGATGTCAGTCAGTTTGCGGCGAGCAGTTGTTTACACTTGCATAATTTGTCTTGATTTTTTTTTCCTCTGTTTGGGTGGGGTTGTCTTCCCCTTTTTTCCTTACTTTTAAAAAATTATTATTTCTTTGTAATTATTAAACTGTTTTTATGTCAGCCCACAAGTTTCTTTCTCACTTTTACCTTCCCTCCAGGGCAGGGGGAATGAAAGAGCAGCTGTCATGCTTAGTTGGTGGTTGAGGTTAAACCACAACACCCAGGGAGTGAAAGATACAGGAGTCGGTACTTCTGTGGCCATCAAAACCCCTTGGGGAGGAGCAGGATTCATTTGTCTCATGGAACACGGCACTGTATGTTCCAACTTTCAATTGTTTGCCCAATCTGACTGTCCCATTCATTAAAAGCCCTATCTGTCTCACTGTAAAATATATCCTTTGTTTTCCTGCATTTCATCACTTCATTTTCAGATAAGAAAACACTTTCACACTATCCCTTGTTTCTTTCTGCCTTATATTTGGCATTTTGATAGTAGTAGAATCCTCACATATGCCTGTAGCAGTAAAACAGATTACTGCATGAAGAGAAGGTGGGAAATATATTACTCAGTATTCTTTTAGGATGAGAAGTAGGATGAGACAGGAAAAATGAGCACTGAACAACTCAATAAAGATGAATTAGTTAAGTTATGAAAAGAAAGAAAACAAAACTCTAAAAAAGTACTAGCTGCTTTGTCAGCTATAGTTAGACAAATAAATGCTGCCTAGACCAAGTGAGGATTCATGGATTTTTTAACCTAAAGGATGATTGTTAATCATCCTTTCAAGGACTGCTTGAAATGCATTTTGGTAGCTGACTTAGATGTATTTCTCTCAATTTCTTTCCTTTTTTTGGAAATGCCATGTTTCTCTGTTTTCCATCGTTTAGCCGCCTTTATGTTTGCCCTGTGGACTGAATAGTTACTGCCAGAGCCTACAAGGTGGATTTCCCTTCCTTTTACAGAGAACTAGCTATCCCTTGGGACAGAAGGGAAGGAGAGAGAAAAGAACAGTGTTAAGAATGGAGATGTGAACTGGTTTTCCTCTTTTCACTTTGACACAGAGGAAAGAGCTGCCTTTCCCTTAGTAGCAGCTAATGCCTGTCCCTCTGGCACTCTGGAAGGCATTCTGCACAGCACAGGAGCATCAGTCCACTTTATTCTGTGGGTTTACTCTATGTCTAACACAGACTAGAATAAACAGCATGTGGCCTGCAAGGTTTTACAAAAATAACAAGGATCCTTGACTTGTGACTATATATCCTTCCTAAATATAATTTAAATATACATATATATGCATAGCTGTATGTGTATGTATATATACATGTGTATACAAAGTGGACATTTATTCCTTTTAGCAAATATTAGTAACATTTTGACTTCTGAAAGGCTCTTTCGAGATGCCAAGAGTATAGTAAACTTAAACAACCTATATGAGAATCTGTTCTTTGCTCTTCTGTAATAGTTCAGTGACATTACTCAAGAGCATAACAATACTTGTACAGAAAATGTTTCTCTCCTCAACTCCTGTGTCTGTATAGGATGCCACATAAATGTTAAATGCAGTGGAGATGAAGGCTGGAATAAAAACCGAAAAATAAACATTAGCAATGACTTATGGAAGGGGATTAGCAAGAAAGTAATAAAAGCCATCGTTAATGTGTGCCTGAGGTCTGCTCAATTTACAACCATCAGACTTTACTTTTCACCTTAGAGAATGTTGAAAGCAAAAATCATTAACTGAGATAAATGCTGGGAAAGGAGAATAGATCTTAATTTTTATTAATATTACTGCTGTAATATCCTGAAAGGTGCATGTGCAGCTTTTTCAGTTCAGTGTTTTATAACTGACTCCAATGGCAAAGTAATTTTGAGAGGAAAATATGTACATTTCCCACCTGAATGACTTAAGAGTAAAACTGTTAGTACAGTTATGAAAGAAGCTATTCAGTACAATGACAATATTCTAAACATTTAACAAAATCTGGAATCAAGCCTTTTGGTTTGAACGTTCGGTGTATTTTTTTCCCCCCTATTTCTGCACAGACCACCAAGTGTGATTTTTGTGACATTAATGTATATGGATTTTCTACACAGTTTTGAACTCCTTGTGTTCAGCTGGACTCAACATATTTCCAATAGCAGTTTGAAGGAAGGGCTAATGAATTTATCTAGGGTACTTTCTGGGTTGGTAAAACCAACTCTTCTCTATCCTGAGCACTACTTATTCCTGCAGTTTCATGGAACAAGAAGTAAACCAAGTAAGAAAGTCAAGTCCTTGAGTATACTGGCATGGTAGTCCACAAATAGCAGAGAGTTTCCATTGTTTAGTGTTCTTTATGTACTTTTCCTCTTTTAAAAAATTCAGAGACTATCTTTGTGTTTCCAGATAAACATAAATGAAAGTATGAAGACTGAAGGCAAAATCATAGAATCAATGAATGGTTTAGATTGGAAGGGACTTTTAGAGGTCATCTAGTCCAAACCCCTGCAGTGAACAGGGACATCTTCAACTAGATCAGGTTGCTCAGAGCCCCACCAACCTGACCTTGAATGTTTCTAGGCATGGGGCATCTACCACCTCTCTGGGCAACCTGGGCCAGTGTTTCAACACATTCATAACAAAAAAATTTTCCTTTTTTCCAGTCTAAATCTATCTTCCTTTAGTTTCAGACCGTTACCCCTTCTCCTGTCGCTAGAGACCTTGTTAAAGAGATTGCCCCCATCCTTCCTATAGTCCCCTTTAAGCACTGAAAGGCTGCAATAAGGCTTCCCCGCAGCCTTCTCTTCTCCAAGATTAACAACCCCAACTCTCTCAGCCTGTCCTTGTAGGAGGGGTGCTCCAGCCCTCGGATCATTTTTGTGGCCCTCTGCACCCACTACAACAGCTCCATGTCCTTCTTGTGTTGAGGACTCCAGAGCTGGACGCAGCACTCTAGGTGGGGTCTCACCAGGGCAGAGCAGAGGGGGAGAATCACCTCCCTTGACCTGCTGGCCACACTTCTTTTGATGAAGCCCAGGACACGGTTGGCCTTCTGGGCTGCAAGTGCACATTGTTGACTCCTGTCCAGCTTTTCATTCACCAGTACGCCCAAGTCCTTCTCTGCAGGGCTGCTCCCTATCGCTTCATCCCCCAGCCTGTATCAATACTGGGGGCTGCCCCAACTGAGGTTCAGGACCTTACACTTGGCCTTGGCGAACCCGATGAGGTTCTCACAGGCCCACCTCTCCAGATTGTCTAGGTCTCTCTGGATGACACCCCGTCCCTCAGGAGTGTCAGCTGCACCGCTCAGCTTGGTGTCACCTGCAAACTTGCCGAGGGTGCACTCGATCCTACTCTCTATGTCACTGATGAAGATATTAAATAGTACCAGTCCCAATTCAGGCCAATGGCTGATGATAGCCTATGGCTGCATAAGACAGGCATTTCTGAACAGTAATTTTGTGGGTGGTAATTTATTTTTTATTATTATTGTGCTTTTATTTTATTGTACTATATATTTTATTAACTTTTAGTATGGAACACTCATACGTTTTCTGAACCCTGAATACTTATTCCCTGCCAAAGGAAGTACAATTCTCTCTGTAAAAATCTAAACTGCTGCTCACAGATAAGGTCTGTTGTTTATTCCTCTTCCCCTGCAGAAAGAAAGTTGTCATGGAGAAAGGAATCAAGACTTTGCCAGCTCTCCCATGAAAGCTGTGTTTCACAAGCTCCCCAGAAAAACTCAAGTGTCAGAAATGCTCCTCATTGTCTCCTGTCAGTCAAAAAGAGAGTGTCAAAGTGGCTAGCAGCAGTCATCAGAAGCTCTTCCAAAACTGAAGACCCTGTTACTGGCTTCCAAATAATCCAGACTGCAGGGGTATGCTGCAGCCCTTAAGGTATCCTGAGACAATGTTTTGGAACTCTAAGAGTCCCAGTGTGATCCTATATTCTGTCTTTCAGTTGCAGGACATCTGAAAGGTATATAGTGCTTTAATATTAACCAAGTACTTTGTAATTGCTTGTAAGAAACCAGGTTAAGGTAAAAACAAATCAAAATTACTTAACACATCCAGTTACAAAGAGTTTTAAACATATATGTCACATAAAAGAGGAGAAAATAACTTCCTCTGTTTACCACAATATCAAATCCAAAAGAACACTCTCTTCCCCTGTTTTGTCCAGACGAGAAGCTGTAGATGCTTTCCTGAGTAAGTTCTTTCTTACCCTTCAATACCAGCTCTAGTATCACTAAAGAGAGCATCTGGCTGGATAATAACAGCACTCTTTATACTCATGGCCTTGTTTGGGATTTATTCCAGGTTTCATTTAGATTCTAATCTCCCTAGCCTCATTTTTTTCTCCAAGATTATTGATCCTTAGTTTATTTCAGGGGACAGTTTCAACCCTGTCATTTTGGATTATGTACAGACGGTTTATCTGCTCTTATCTGACATCTTAACAAATTTTTTATTCTAGAAAGGGGTACAACCCTTCTTCCCCTGCTATTGTAATATGGTAATCCTGAGTAAAACTTCTACACATGTCAGTTTACATAAATGGGCAAATCAACAGCAATACTTTCCCTGCCCATTACTAATTCAGACCAGAGAAAAGAGTAATTCACCACTCTGGAGCAGTAAGGTTTTTGATATCTTTAACCCATCATGTCTTTAAAGACCAAAAGTACAAAGGGTGAAGCTTGCCCACTGAAAAAATATCTGAGTTGGCTAAGCCCAGAGGGTGAAACAGCAGAAATCTCAAAGCGTACATAAGATTTCTCTTTACCAGAGCTTTTTACATATATTTTTATATTGTCTAAAAAATCAGAGGAAGGCCTGCAAAGATTATGCAGGTTCCATGAGTGAAAAAACACTACCATCTTATATGCAATAAAAACATGCTTCCATGTGATGGATAATATCCTTGTCCATATCATGGGAGGTAGGTCAGGCAGATTCAGAAAGGAAATGGAACACGGGTTCCTACAACTTTCATTCTTCCTATTTCTCTCTGTCTCCCCACAGTCAGTATGGGACAAGAAAGGCAACAAATGTTGTGCCCCACTTACTGAGATAAATTATGTTACATCCAAAAATACATACCTTGTATAATTTTATGGAAATATTTTTCACCTATTCCATAAAAACAACAACACATTCTTCCATTGGATGCTTTGCTGAGAGCCTGACAGCACTGCACAGTCAAAGAGTTGGATTTAGTCTGCTCCAGCAGATGTTATGTGACAGAAGGAGACATTGCTATTTGCCTAAAGCACTCTTTCTCATTTTAAGCATGATATTGAACCTCTGATGTTTACATCAACTTTTAGTCCATGCTGGCAGAAATTAAATAGTCCATACTAACTATCAAATGAAATTTTACTGAGAAGATTTTGGAAAACAATAAATGAATGGGTGAAACTTCACTGAAAATTGAACCTAAAAATGCCTTAACACTCAATGAAAATTCCAACTCCTTTGTGCAAAGTTTAGCTGAGCTAATAATTGCCTAGTACATATGTAATGCATGATTAATTGTACTTTTCTCATCTAAAATGCATTACAATATACAGTAAAACTAAGCAAATTGACAGCTCCAAGATTATGCTTACTTTAATGTACCCTTCATCTTACATTTTAAATGAATCAGTAATAGGATCCATAAATTCAGTCTATGCCTACTTTTTTTAATGTGACATAGATTTAAATGAGCAACACTTCTGAAGAAGAAATCCAGTCATGTGTAGATTACAGCATAAGACCTGTTAACCAGAGTTTGAGAGAAATCATGTAAGCTAAAACGGCTCTCCAATAACTTTATTTTTGTTAACATTATTTTAACCAATGCAATATACACTTCAGCCAAGCTAGGTTTTGCTGTCAATCGAAGGTAAAGATAAATTCATCTAGTGCAAGCACCAGAGGCTACTATATGCAGTTGCCTCTCCGAATGAGCTGGAGTTCACCAGTTTTCTTTACAACAAAGCCGCTGGATTTCTTTTAACTTGGCTTACTTCCCATAGAAGGAAATTTTGGCTATGCAACAACAGAATATTCCAGCTCTGTTTTGCTGGAAAAGCAAAAGTTCCAAGTCAGCTCAGTGAAAGCTGCTTGGAATATTTTACACTGAAGAATATGTAATAACCCACACCTAGAAGTAATCAACACTCAGTAAAAAATACTGCTCAGTAGGATTGTATTGCTCCTAGTGCTTTTACTGATTCATTTTTTGAGCCACCTGATGAAGACTGGAAATTCAGTGACACTGCAACAAGAGGTCATTTTCTGCCTTGAGAAGTTCCTCATTAAGTTTCAATTATTTTGCCAGTTTGTACAACAGTCTTTCAGTCTTCCTTACGTTCCTAACACATGTAGGTGGCTAATGTCTCTTCACATATGTTTCACAGCAGGTTCTGAACTATTAGAGCACTTAACAACTAAAAGTTCTTTTCCAGTAGAGCATGTAAATGTGACCCCTGTTGGTTGATGTGCCTATAGTACCTGATAAGAATCACTGAATCAAGTACTGCATTGAAAGAGGTGAACAGCGGAGGAAACTGTTCCTATCAAATCACATTACAAACTAAAATAACGAACCAAAAGTAAACCACACTGTAGGTGAATTTAAGTGAAACTATCTGTTTATTAGGACTGGCCAGGAAATCTACGTTTTTCTTTTTCTTTTTTTTTTCATAGGTGTTGAGATTTTATATTTTGGTTTGGTTTGGTGTTGTTTTTTTAAACAGTGTATAAAAACAAACCCAAAAACCTGCTTTGATTTGTGTGCAAGTTGGGTGTGGAGGGATAAGGAAAGTAGCAGGATGGATATGCCTCGTTCCTGGCTGGAACTCTTGTCTGGGGCATGGAAGAGCCACATTCAAGGCTCTACCTGAGTCACTGCAATGACTAGTTTTTCCATATCTCAAATAATTAGGCCAACCACAAATCTAGGGAGTCCTGCGGGCTCTTTCCTTGTAGCTTTCATCTGAAAGATCAGTCTGTTCATGTCAGGAGCCATCATTACAATTATTTTTCAAAAATGTGGAGGTGAAAATTTCCTGACTAATTCAGTTACAAAAATCCCGCTACATAAGTTCTGGAAAGTAGCAAAAGCAAGGACTGTATTTCTTCCCTACATTATATTTGTAAACTGAAAAGCACAATGGAGTTTCTTCTGCTAATCTGTGAGCAAACAGGTATGTTCATACAAAAGTATCAATAGATCCTTCTTTTTATTAATGTTCAGTTAAAATGTGGAATTAGACATAAAATTCTGGATAGAGTTTGACCTTAACCTAAAAAAAATGCTGCATAGTTTTTCTGTATAAACATCTTTTAATTATCTCATATAAATGCAAAATATATTTCCTTAGATACACTAATAGTAGAATAGCATTTGAAATTATTAGCATATTTTAACTTGAATTTAGAAGAATGAGAATCTCATGCTGTGCTAGCATTTTTCAACCTCATAGCAGTATGCTAAGCAGCATGTTCCTCTCAGAAAGATGCTGATCCCTGAACACTAATATCTGCTAAAAAAGGGGTAAGGTGGGGGAGGGGTGTGGAGGGGGCTGGGGGTGTGTGTGATGTAAACACATTGCAGTAAATTTATGTTACAAATAGACTGGAAAAAACGTTTTATCATTAAAGACATATATTTTTATCCTCATCAATCCATCTAACATCTTCCACATATTGCATAATGCAAGCCTAAATCAGAAAGTCAAACAAACATTTCAACTAAAGGTGTCTCTTCAAGGCTTTTATAAAAGCTGTTGTTATTATTAAAAACAAACTCACTGAAAAAAAGCATACAATGTATCAGTGAAAGCTTTTAATTACTATCAGATTTAGGAAAGACCTGCTTTATAACACCATATTAGACTGAATGAAGGAAGAATTAGTCTACAAGAAAACCATACTCCCACAGCTTAATATTTTCCTTATTTGCAGAAAATCTTACATGAGCAGCTGACTGTTACAATAGAATACTGGCTGGTTTTCTCCAGTACAGCTTCTGTTATGTTACCTACAGAAAGGATTTGTATCTGAATCCATTGTTTCTACTTTTGTTTCTCAAAAAAAAAAAGCTAGAAAACTAGGTTTCATCTAGGTTACTGAAATATTTATAAGAGAACACAGAAGTCATGAAAAGGCTGGAAACAAAATCCAGGAGATCATAGGCAAGAATAAAAGACAGGAGAACAGCTTTGAAGCTAAGGTGCTCTTACACTGTCACTAAAGACAGTTTCAAACACTCCACTGTATGAAAAACCACATGGAAACAACTGCATTTCTGAGGTTTTTACCCCAAACTTGTGGTACCCTAGCAGTTAAGTTCATGAAAAAAAGTGATTTTTCTTTACTTATTCTATACTCCACTCCTTTGGCTCAGTATGCTACATGATTTTGGTGTAAATCTTGGTGAAAGGGAACTTTTTGCCTCTTGTTAATTCATATATGAAAACAGAGATGGAAATAGAAAGAAAAAGCAAAGCTTGGAAGCACAAAGGAAGCAAATGAGGCTGCAGTGTCAAAAAAAGGTAATGACAGAACCACCATAATACTGCCAGCATCACAAATACAAAAATATATCTGAAGCCCAACATTTAAGAGTAGTGAAACTAATAAATTCTAATTAGAGATATCTTGAAGTGGGAGTGGGGATGGGACATAAATTGTGATGACACCAAAACAGAACCCAAAAAACAATACAAGCTTTCTTTAAAAAAATAAATCAATCAAAAAGTCCTTTCAAACCCTGGAAGCTGATGATTTCCGTCAGATTGCTATGCTCCCTGTTACTTTTACTTCCATGAGTAGACTTACCTACAAATCTCCCTTCCTGAAATTATTTCTGTGTCATTTATTCCCAATTTACTAAAGAATTAAAGATTTTTCTGTTTCTGATATTGGGCAAAATATTGTTAAAATTCAAATCAGTTTTCGTCTCTGAAGAGCTTCTTCCTAGATCTCTTCTTGATTTTGATTTAGAGAACCAGTAGAAACCAAAGGCTTCATAATTAATTCAGATCTAGATCAAAAAAATATTTTCTCCACTAATCTCAAATATTATCCTTCTCTTTTTTCACATTTGGTTCAACTCTGTGTATATCCAATATTAACAGTATAAACTATTTAAAGTAAGCTTACAAATAGTCTGAGAAAGGTTATTTCCCGTTCCTCCTAGTGGTGCCGTGTCTGTCACTGCTATTGAGACTCAGGAGTAAATTTCAAATAGCTGAAGACAATGTCTATTGCTGTTTTGGGGGGTGGGGTGGTGTTTGTGGTTTTTTTTTTTGTTTTACTTTTTTCAGTATTCAGTCTGGATACATGGATCCTTGGAGGGTCACAGGGTATAACTTATATTACTCAGTATTTCTCATTGCTTTTTATTAGGCTGCCCTGAGGCTTTTAGACTTCCACTTGTCAGTCTTAGTTTCAACTTTTCTCATTCACATAAACTTTAAACAGATGATGAGAATCTGTTCTTATTCTACAAGCATTATTCCAGTCTATGTACATTTAATGCTGGCAACAAATTGGCTAGGTTTTTAATTATTTTTATGTAAGTATAAATTCATGATGCATCTTCAAACTAAAAATAACATATGTGTTGATGCTCACAACCATAGCATTGAATACATTCTTTCAAAAAATATCATTGTGGAAAGAAAAAATAATAAATCTTAAATATGAGATATGAGTTCTTTAAGAGTCTAGTAATCATTAAAATTCAAATCCACAATGCAATGAAGTACATCTATTGTGTTTTTTTCAATTTACCAATTGGTGCATACTTTATCTAAACCACTACTAATATATATGTCATTTTCACAGAACCACAAAATGGTAGGAGTTGGAAGGGACCTCTGAAGACCTTCTTGTCCAAAACCCCTGCTTGAGAAGGTACACCCAGAGCAGGGGTCACAGGAACACGTCCAGGCAGGTTTTGAATGTCTCCAGGGAAGGAGATTCCACACCCTCCCTGGGCAGCCTGTGCCACTGCTCTGGCACCCTCACAGGAAAGAAGGATTTCCTCATACTGATGTGGAACTTCCTATGTTCCAACTTGTGCCCATTTCCGCTTGTCCTGTCATTGGGCACTATTGAAAAGAGCCTAGTCCCACCATCTTGACACTCACCCTTTAGATATTTGTAGGTATTTATGAAATCCCTCCTCAGTCTTCTCTTCTCCAGGCTGAACAAACCCAGGTCTCTCAGCCTTTCCTCATAAGGGAGATGCTCCAGTCCCCTGATCATCTTTGTAGCTCTCTGCTGGACTTGGTCAAGTAGTTCCCTGTCTTTCTTGACCTGGGAGCCCAGAACTGGACAGAGTACTCCAGATGTGGTCTCACTAGGACAGAGTAGAGGGGGAGGATAACCACTCTTGGTCTGCTGGCTATACTCATTTTAATGCAGCCCAGGATACTGTTGTTGGCCACAAGGGCACATTCCTGGCTCATGATCAACTTGCTGTCCACCAGCACTCCCAGGTCCGTCTCAGCAGAGCTGCTTTCCAGTAGTTCAGCCCCCAGCCTGTGCTGGTGCATGGGGTTGTTCCTCCCCAGGGTCACGGCCTTGTACCTCCTTTTGTTGAATTTCATCACGTTCCCCTCAGCTCAGCTCTCCAGCCTGTCCAGGTCTCATTGGATGGCAGCACGGCCTTCTGGTGTATCAGCCACTCCTCCCAGCTCGATATCATCAGCAAACTTGCTGAGGGCACACTCTGTCCCATCATCCAGGTCATTGGTGAATATATTGAACAGGACTGGACCCAGCACAGACCCCTGGGGAACACCACTAGTGACAGGCCTCCATCCAGACTCTGCTCCATTGATCACAACCCTCTGAGTTCTGCTGTTATAGGAGACATTGTCAAAAGCCTTGTGAAGCTGAGGTAAACAACATCCACTGCTCTCCCTTCAGCTACCCAGTGACTGAATCTATTGTCCTGTAGCACACAATATTTTTTGTTGCAGAAAGAAAGCTCTAGATTCTTCACTAAGGTTCAACCTAAAGCTCTCCCCGAAAACTCATTTTGATCACAGGTAGTGTTATTTTTTCAAAATAATGTAAAATATATACACACTAGTACAAGAATAATACTGGAACAAATTAGCATACTTTATAATTAATTAAGATTAATATACTTACTATCTAGAATCTTGTCACCAGTTGTCATAGTGAGTAGGTGAAAATAACTTGGAGTGGGATAAGAGCTGCTATGAATATTCATTAAGAGTTCTATTTAGGGTACTGTTCGAATAGTTATTTTTTTGTGTGCCTATTTTCTTATCAAGTTTGTATCACCTTAATCATCACTTAAAATGTTTCTCTCCTGTTCAGGAGACACCAGAGAAAGGTTATTCACCTGTTCCATCTGTTTCTGAAAATAATGGCTTTTTTCTTCCCTGGTTTGAATTATTACCATTCAACAGTCAAGTGAATAATCAACATCAGAATGGGGTGGTGATGTTGCAAATGTTTATTTAAGTAACAGATAAGCAGCTTGAAGAAATTGAAGGCTCTATCTTCTTAAGACAAATTAATGTCATTTTGGAGATTTGACTCCTTCAGCTGTAGTTATCTGGGGTTATTTGCTGTGGTTTAAAGGACACCATCAGTGAAAACAATCATTAGAACTCTAATCATTAATTGTATTCTTTCTAATATAGAAAAAACTAAAATAAAACCCAGCCACCCAACAATACTATAATTCATTTCCAATTTATTCTACATGTCCTTCAGAGGAAACCTTTCTAACTCCTGGACTGGCAATGCATCAGGAATTCTTATTTTCTTGTTGAGTTTATTTCTCAAATTAAATTATTTTTGATGGTCTAAAGATTATTCTGTAATCTTTTGTTTGCAGTGTAAGTTACAATTATGACTAAGCTCAACAAAAGCCTTTAAATCTACCATGTGTTCATTAGTTAGGCAAGAAAAACCACTCCAGAATTGCTGAGGAATATGCGATCAGGTAGTTAATATCAAGAATCTTTAAATCCAATTAAGTTTGATAATTTTGATCTGCTAATCAAGGTATCATTTGCCCCTTTTCTTTTAATGCATAGGTTAAACATTCCAGTTTTAGAAAGAGAGGTTTAAATTACAATAACATTTCCATAATCGAGTAAAGGGTAAGAAAAAAAAAGCAGAAAACTAAAAGAACTAGGAAAAAAATAATCCCTTGTTTTATAGACTATTTTAAACACAATACCACAATACTGAACTAGAAGGTTGCTTCTCCTTGATGCTGTAATGCACTTCTGATCTTAGCTGTTTGTTTACTTACAGAGATGAACAGAATGATTTGCAGTAAGTGCTGTCAAGCTGAGGAATGGAAATGGTATGTTGTTTGTTTGCCCAGTTCAGACAATTTTTTGTATTTTTTCTTCTAGTTATCATTCTTGAGGAAAAAGTTTAAAAAAAACCCAAAATTAAAAAAACAGTTTAAAATAAAAAAAAAAAAAACAAAAACAAAAAACAAATGAAACCAAACCCCACATCTAGTATAATTTTTTTACCACCTGATTACCTCAGTGAGCTGTTTTTTATAATATTTTAGCTAACATTCTCTTAATATTTCTCTTATTTCCTCTGGTAATAATTTAGCTCATGAAGGCACAGTCTCATAATGCATATGCGGGACATATGTCAGAGAGCAGTCATATTTTTTTATGTATTTTAATAACTGTAAAGACTAGATTTTTACCTGGTTTGAATGATTAGGAAACATTAAAAATTTTAATATTAATTCTTTGCTTTCTAGAGACCATTTTCTGAGCTATCCTTTGCTTTCTATCATAGTCCAAGAGGTGTAAAAATCCTGTTTCTGAAAGATCTAAACCCTAAAGCTCTAAAGGATTTGCAATGTTTCATTTCATAGGTCATCAACACAAGGAGGTAATGCATTTGTTTTTCCTTGCATTATGTTTTCTGAAGGAATTGTATTCTGAGTTCCATTTTCCTTCCATTGGTGAGGGTATTTAAAAACTGCAGGTCCCAGAATCCACTTCATGAAAAGAGACACACAGAACAGGAGCAACTCCCAAGAGAATGATGTCCTGCCTGGGTAAATGGGTTAGTCAGCTCCTAATTATGCAGAAATGCTAACTGAATACTTCATAGGTTCTAAATGAAGTATTTCAGGATAGTTCATTAAGCCAAGAAATCTTTTAAACTGTTTTTCCTGAAAAATGTTAAAATATTGGAATATCCAGAGAGTCTGATATTCTAAAATTCATGTACCTTCACTCGCTCCAGAAACTTCTGAGGTGTACAGTCTTATCCAGGAGCAAAAGGCACAAACAAACTTCACTACATTCTCTCAAAACTGTCAGTTAATCTCCAAAACAGAGAAATCTTTTTTTTTTCCATTTTTTCATTTGAAGTTTCCTTTGATACTGTTCACAATTTCCTGTGGCTATACACTCTTTAAGAAATGGTTTAAGATTTTTTTTCTATTTTTCTGTCCCTGCAAAGAGATACTAAGCTTACTCACAGTTTATTACTTTTGGTTTTTACTCTTTTAAGTAGTAGGTTATTACTAAACATTCTTGTCCTAGGTTATCATTTACATTGGAATAATGTTTATTGATGGCTGCCTGTAGGATTAGGTGTTTATAATACAAGCAGTAACCTTCCTTATTTGGCCTTCATATGCTGCAACTGAGACTAGGTAAATACACTTTGTAACTTTATTATAAGTGTGGCAGAGATACATTTTTGTGTCTGTTTTATAAAGTGGTTGCTGTTTTTAAAATGTTTGTCATTTGAACCTTTCTCTGGAGATTAATGGATAGGAGAGCTCCCATGCATAAGTATGGAGACTTGCACAGAGCCTGGGGATGAATGTCTGGAAAGCTGCCCAGTAGAGAAGGACCTGGGGGTGCTGGTTGACAGCCGGCTGAACATGAGCCAGCAGTGTGCCCAGCTGGCCAAGAAGGCCAACAGCATCCTGGCTTGTATCAGGAATAGAGTGTCCAGCAGGACTAGGGAGGTGATTGTGCCCCTGTGCTCGGCATGGGTGAGGGCACACCTTGAATATTGTGTTCAGTTTTGGGCCCCTCACTACAAGGCAGACATCGAGTGGCTGGAGTGTGTCCACAGAAGGGCAATGAAGCTGGTGAAGGATGTAAAGAACAAGTCTTATGAGGAGCGGCTGAGGAAATTGGGGTTGTTTAGCCTGGAAAAAAAAAAGAGGCTGAGGCAAGACCTTATTGCTCTCTAGAACTACCTGAAAGGAGGTTGTAGTGTGGTGGGACTTGGTCTTTCCTCCCTTCTCCCAAGTAACTTGTGATAGGATGAGAGGAAATAGCCTCAAGCTGTGCTAAGGGAGGTTTAGACTGGATATTAGGAAAAATTACTTCACTGAAAGGGTTGTCAGGGAACAGGCTGCCCAGAGAAGTAGTTGAGTCACCATCCCTGGAGGTATTTAAAAGATGTTTGGATGTAGACACGGTTTAGTGGTGAACTGGTATGGTTAACTTTATGGTTGGACTCGATGATCTTAAGAGTATTTTCCAACCTATACGATTCTATGTATATTGTGTGTATCTTATGAGAACATAAAACCTATTCTCCATGCTCTTTACTGACTTGCAGAAATACGATTTGGTGGGATGAGCTTTGATTGCCACCAGCTGCCAACCAAGCTCATTGCCCCTTCTCAGCAAGACAGGAAGACAAAATGCAGTAAAAAGCTCATAGGCCAACATAAAGGACAGGGACACCACTCAGCATTTACCATCATGGGTAAAACAGACTCAAACTGGAGAAGATTAATCTAATTTATTGTGAATCAGTAACAGAGTAGGATAGTGAGAAATAAAAACAAAACTAAAAATACCTTTCCCCCAAGTCACCTTCTTCCCAACCTGAACTTCACTGTTGAGTCATCTACCTCCTCCCTGCCCTGAGAAACAGGGCTTTGGGGAATGGGAGTTGTGGTGTGTCCATAAGAGCTCTTTTCTGACATTTCTTCATCCTCACACTCTTCCCCTGCTCCAGCATGGGATCCCTTCCATGGGACATAACCCTTCAAGAATTGCTGCAGGGTAGGTCCTTTCCATGGGGTAGAGTCCTTCAGGAACACACTGCTCCAGCATGGGTCCCACATAGCCACAGTTCCTGCCAGGAACCTGCTCTGGCATAGACTCTCCATGGGCTGCAGGTGTATATCTGCTCCAGCACGGTCCTCCATGGGCTGCAGGGGGACAACATGCATCACCATGGTCTTCTCTATGGGCTGCAGGGGAATATCTGCTCTAGATGCTGGAGCACCTCCATCCCCTCCTACTTCACCAACCTTGACGCCTGTAGAGCTGTTTCTTTCATATTTTCCTCACCCTTGTCTCTCACAGCTGATACAGAGTCTTTTTTTTACCCTTTCTTAAATATGTTATCACAGACATCCCACCAGTGTCAGTGACTGGCTAGCTTTGGGCAGCGGCAGGTCCATTTTGGAGCCAGCTGAAACTGTCTCTGTCTGACACGAGAGCAGCTCCTGGTGTCTTCTCACAGAAGCCACTCCTCCAGATCCTACACTACCAAAACATTGCCATGTAAACCCAAAACATATTATTAAGTCAAAGTCTGTGCACTTCAAGGTGCTTGTTTTTCCCTTCCCATTTTATTAAGACACCCAGGATAAACCTCAGATGACAACTCCACTTTGTAGGCATAAGGATTAAGTTTGTCTTTGCAAGAAACTGTACTTTTTTGAAAATCACTTCGGAGCTGATTACAACTTCTCAAAAGCTGAGGAAAAACACAGGCCCTGTCTTTTTTTATCCTGGTGCAAAGAAGTGTTTTTAGGGTCTAATTCTCCAAAGTAAATCCTTATGTTTTAGTTCTATGTACTTCAGAGTGCAAATGAAAAGCTTAACGTACAAATACAGTTATTGTATCGTAATGAGGGATGAAGAGGAAAGCAAACCATGAATGATAGTCATACTTTCTTAGCTGCATTTTATTTATAAATACCTAATTTATTAATATTTTACTACTGGAAAATGCTTAGATTCTATAGTGACTCAGTATAGAGGCATACATTGCTGTCTGTCATATTTCTAGCCTGCAAAACTTTGCATATTTATTGATAGACTCAAGGAAAGACATTTTCTGGCATCTGAGGCTCTCCCTAAGCCTTTCACTGCCTCCTGTTCCCCTTCTCTTTGTTACAATGGCAGGATAAGCAGCAGTAGCTGGCAAACTGTAAGTGTATTTCAGCTCAGATGTGCTTCCTGTGTAAGAGCACTACACTGATTCTTCCCTACCACAGGGTCCATCTTTCTCTCCTTTTTTTTGTTGACTTCTGAAGAGACTTTAGGGTATTGCAGGGTTCTAACCTGAACCATGTTTCTGGCCACATTGACAAAATTTTTTTGAATTTTACCCCCTCTCAGTTTGGCCTTACAATCAGCCAGCTGGTTTCTGCTAACTCCAAAGGTGCCCAGTCCCCATGCGTATGTTCCTAAATATGACAAAAAAAACTTTACATGTCAAAATAATATCAGTGACTTCTCAGTTTTTTATATAAAGCATTTATGATAACATTTCCTTACCAAATATAGGAAAACATGTGATACTTCTAAAGTGTGGTAAGAAAGAGACCAGTAATGTCTTCAATTAATGTGCATACTTGCAAATAATACTCAAGCTATAAACAAATTTTAAAATAGTATTCTAAATCTGAAATACTCCTGTATAGAAAATTAAATGTTTTGATTACAGAGATTTTAAATTCATTTTAAGACTTTTATATTCCTCAAAGACTGTAAATCACTTTTATCCATAGTACAAAAAAGAAAAACCATGGTCAAATATTTATATTTTTTGACAGAAAATCACTGGATGAAGAAATTACATTTCATCTTCTAATTCTAAAACCAGTCCAAAGAAAAGATTTCTGAGAAAGGGATCCAATACAAAACCAATTAAGAATTTAGTCTTTATATTCAGTTCTCTGGTTCAATTGCAATCATCTGAAGTACTCTGAAGATTTATGATAAACTCCTGGCATCATCTTAGCATGTAAAAATGATGGTGATATGCCAATAAAGGATAAACAAGTAATAGTTTCTGAAGTACTTGGTGCTAGAGTGGGACTTAATAACATTCATGACAAAGACTGAAATATTCTGACAGTCACTAATATTATAAATATATAGCCTCACATGCTTCCTGTCTGTGCTAGTTCTGGGATTCCCAGTATTACTAACTCAAAGAAAATTTTATGTAGACAGACTCTCCAGTGTTACACAAAAAAGACTGTAAAAATACATATCTACATTCCCACTGTGTGCTAAAATTAATGAAAAACAATTAAAAACCACTCGTACAGTAATAAAACATCTCTCAACAGGTATTTTCATCCAAAAAAGCAAACTCCCCAATTTCCTAGAGCTATGTCTTAATCCAGCACATGAGGATAAATAATAAACAACTAGAAGGGAACTTGACAGACAAAGGAAGACCATTTTGAGAACGTGGAAACCGTTCAGATTTGGGTGTTGACCAGTAAAAAATCTCTTAAACCAGCGAACAGGCAGAGAAGAGCTATGCTTTTGGTCCTCCACATAAAGCTTTTCCAGATTCAGATACCTGTTTTTGAGGTGACTAAATGCATATCTTTTTCTTCTCTTTCTCAGGGTCACATTTCTTCATCAGAAAATTTTCTTCTCTGTGGAAATCCTAATTTTAAAATTTTCCATTTGTTTGTGTAGAATCTCTCCACATAGTTAGATACATTCATACAGTCAATCCATTAGGATGAAAAAGAACCATTTACATCATTCTTTTCAACACTAAAAACATAGCATAAGTTGTATGCATTTTTAATTTTCACAGCAATATCTTTTACAGTTTGGGGTCATCTCTGTTCTTCAGAGCATGTGTTCTTTAAACCACATAACTAGCAGGCCTCAGCAATTTTTTCACAACTTTTTAAAATTTATTTTTGAGATATAACATCAATATACAGATAAAGAATTCCTGCAACTGCAATATCAACTCCTGATCTAAGCAGGGTCTAAAGTTTTATCAGCTTCCATCCTCATCCTGAAACTCTTATGGTGAATTCCCTGCTGTTAAAGATTTGGTTATATTGTTCTGACTTACAAATTAAATGTTCTGTCTGATCTTTGGCACAACAGATATCTCTGACACCTTTATTCATTATCTGTTGAGAATGTTTTTTAATCAACATTCTTATTTCAAATGGAGGGACATTTTCTGTGGCTCTGGTCTCCTAGCAACAGAGTTTATTGTCACTGATTTTGTCATTTCAAGAGATCTGTGTTCAGAATGATTTTCATGCTTGTTAGTTCACTGTAGAGCTTCACAGACTTGGTACTTTGATATCCAATACCATAGCCAGTTTATTTTACTGTAACAAAGAACATATCAAGCACTAGAATAACTTAAAATGACCATCACCTAAACTAAATATCAAACCAAATTCTAAGAGGAGAAAAAGTATTTTACTTTTTATAAAGAGTGCACTTAAAGTATGTGGTCTGAACACTGATTGATTTGAGCTCTAGAATTCCTCCTATTGGATAAATAGGATAGGAAAATCATGTGAAAGGGCAAGTATGTTAAGCTGTGCTCTATTTTCAGAAATAGAGGGGGAGGATAGCCACCCTTGGTCTGCTGGCTATACTCATTTTAATGCAGCCCAGGATACTGTTGTTGGCCACAAGGGCACATTCCTGGCTCATGATCAACTTGCTGTCCACCAGCACTCCCAGGTCCGTCTCAGCAGAGCTGCTTTCCAGTAGTTCAGCCCCCAGCCTGTGCTGGTGCATGGGGTTGTTCCTCCCCAGGGTCACGGCCTTGTACCTCCTTTTGTTGAATTTCATCACGTTCTCCTCAGCCCAGCTCTCCAGCCTGTCCAGGTCTCATTGGATGGCAGCACGGCCTTCTGGTGTATCAGCCACTCCTCCCAGCTCGATATCATCAGCAAACTTGCTGAGGGCACACTCTGTCCCATCATCCAGGTCATTGGTGAATATATTGAACAGGACTGGACCCAGCACAGACCCCTGGGGAACACCACTAGTGACAGGCCTCCATCCAGACTCTGCTCCATTGATCACAACCCTCTGAGTTCTGTTGTTGAGCCAGTTCTCTGTCCACCTGACTGTCCACTCACCCAACCCAGACTTCCTTAGCTTGCCTGTGAGGATGCTATGGGAGACAGTGTCGAATGCCTTACTGATGTCAAGATAGGCAGTGTCCACTGCTCTCCCTTCATCGACCCAGCCAGTCACGCCATCATAGAAGGCTGTCAGGTTGGTCAGGCATGATCTTCCCTTGGTGAATCCATGTTGACTGTTTCTGATAACCTTCTTGTCCTCTACATGCCTGGAGATGACCTCCAGGATGAACTGCTTCATCACCTTTCCAGGGACAGAGGTGAGGCTGACTGGCCTATAGCTCCTCAGGTCCTCCTTCCTGCCCTTTTGAAGACTGGAGTGACATTTCCTTTCCTCCAGTCCTTGGGGACCTCTCCTGTCGTCCATAATATTGATGGAGTCTGAGCCTTGACCTCCAGTACATATATTCCTTAACAAATTTTTTGAAGTATGAATTAAAAAAATATATAATAGGAAAAATGTACTGTACTATTTTCAACTTGTTAAAGAATTAGTATAATTATTTTGTAAGTGCAGTATTATGTCTCTTAATTTAAAAGGGACAGCATAAGTTATAGAAATTTCTATATTAATGTCATTCTCTTGTATGCTTCCATGAATCAGATTTTTTGACTCTCTTGAGTCAACAGACCTCAAATGGTTTAATATCAAATCAGAATTTATGCAAATAATGGTATAATGTTAACAACTGGGAGCAATAAGCCGCAACGAAAAGCCTATGGATGTATTAGGGAAAGAAATAATTTTAGTAAGTCCACATTTGCTGTTGGTTTTATGAAAGTTCTAACCTATTTATTAGTGAATGCCATTGCTTCTTACCCCTTTTAGTCTGGTGTACCAGTTTTGGCTGGAATAGAGTTAAATTTCTTCATAGTAGCTTGTATGGTGCTGTCTTTTGGATTTGTGGTGAGAACAGTGTTGATATCACACCGACGGTTTAGGTATTGTTGAGCAGTGCTTACACAGCATTAAGGCCTTTTCTGCTTCTCAGACTGTCCCAGCAGCAAGTACACTAGGTATACACAAAAGGCTGGGAGAGGACACAACAGGGACAAATGACCCCAACTGACCAAAGGGATATTCCATACATATGGCATCATGCTCAGTGATAAAAACAGGAGGAAAGAATGAGGAAGGCGGACAGAGTTATGACATTTCTCTTCCCAAGTAACTGTTACCCATGGGGGAGCCCTGCTTTCCTAAAGATGGCTGAACACCTATCTGCTGATGGGAGGGAGTAAATTAAATCCTTTTTTTTGCTTTGCTTGCATGTGGAGTTTTTGGTTTATTTATTACACTGCTTTTATCTCAACCTACAAGTTTTCTCACTTTTATCTTTCTGACCCCCTTCCCCATTCCTCTGAGGGGGAGTGAGCAATTGGCTTTGTGGCTTAGCTGCCTACTAGGTTTAAACCACAAAAGTTGGTTTTCCATCCTCTTCTGATTAATTGATTTTTACCTTCTTTAAGTCTATTGAAAATCTTTCTGTACTATGGAATTGGTCCTGAATGAAGAAGCAGCCAATTTTAGCCGAGAGTGTAGATCAAATTGAGTCCACTGAAATAACAAAAGGGTTTTACCATTGATTTTGAGGGGGAGCTGGAATGTCACCCTCTTCAACTAATGGCTTTTCACTGTCTTCTCCTTCTAAGGACTCAGTTAAAAACAGCAAAAAAACCTCTTTAGATAATATTCTCCTCAAACTCCATTTTCTTTGGAGTGCAGTCCTTTTTTTAATAAACCATAACCAAGACTTGTTGATACCGATGCCACGTTGTAAAAAATATTTTTCTAAAGATGCTATTGATTTCTCTATGCATGGTTCCCTCTGGTTTAGATTTTTTTTCTTTTCAATATAGCCATGCAATGTAATCATTCCCCACAATATTTAAAATATCAAATGCAACTATGTATTTTTTTATAAAGCAAAATTATCAGCAATATACTTTTCATGTATAAAACACATTTTAAATTATTTTTTTTTTCTGAAATGGTTTGTGACAGTTGAGAACATATGATGTAGGGACTCAGGGAAGAAAATGGATTCAGAATTTAGGATGGCTAAGGATTAGTGAAAGCTTGAAATGTCTTCCCTTTTTACTATTCCATAATTTAGCTCAGAAACCTAATAAATGTTGGCTTAATTTTTGTACTTAAACTGTGTATAAAATGTAGCTTGTTTTTATGTCACATAGCACTACATAGTTTTTTTCGAAAAAGTATTTGTGTGCACTTCACAACTTTTCTATAAAACTATTCTCTTGTACCAGTCGTGATGGTTAGTTATGACAATGCACTGAAGTACATTCACTTGAGTAAACCTATGAGCAACTCCACTAGAAGTCATGAGACTACTCACACACTTAAAATGAAGCATTCGCTTTTGTTCTTTTATGAATTGGAAACCTAATGTTCAAAGGGCTGATGAAATGTGTCAGGGTTAATAGTTCATGTTATTTAAATGTATGTAAGAATTTCACTATAGTGTATGTAGTTAGACTGTGAAGTTCTATTTAAAGCACATTGTGATAAAACACAATCACTTTGCCCACAAAATGTTTTCTATTTCTTGCTTTGCTTTTCTTTACTAGCTATTATACAGCAATGAGTCTCACCCATCATGCTATTATTATATGCTAATTGCAATCAAGCTTTTTGGAGCTGTGTGAAGACAACAGCTTTTTTGCATTAAAAAAGATTTCGTGATAAATTGCCTTTGAATATTGTACATTCGCATATGACACAGGTCCTCTTACTATCCATTAAAAAAGCAGTGTGAACACTTTCTAGTTACAATGAAGAAAAAATTTAAACAGTGTAATAATTTAATGCAGAACACCTTGGAAGAATTTTTTTTATACCATTTTAAAAATTAGATCACTAGTATGCACGCAAGCAGATGATCAAGATGTAAAAGTAACATAACAAATTGGTTGGGTTTTTTTTTAATCAATACATTTAGCATTTTCTGCTCAGTGACCCTTAAATGGAGTGATGCATCGTGAATGCCATTGTAAGTTATGGATTTCAGACTGCCACCTTTATAAATCTGTTATTGACAAAAGAAAGTTTGCCAGGGATGAACTAAAAAGGTACCTCAGAAACTAAAGCAAAATCACTTGCATGCAAATGCTTCTAAGAGAGAGAAGTGATCAGCGTCAATATGGTGAGGCAATTTCCAGGAAAGGAAAATAGGTTTATCTTAAAGGGTAGTTGTCAGCTGTCATATTCATTTTGTCTAAAATTCATTTTAAATACTAAGCATTCTAAAATGTCTTTTGCTTTAGCATACGAGAAGCTTTAAAAGAACAATAATATTACCTTTCACAATCACAGCTGGGGGCATTAAATCTAACTAATTTTTATGTTTTCAAAATGTGCATGTAAATAAATATGAAGTGAAAGGTTTTAGAAGCAGCTTTTTATTTTCTGTAGTGGTCATAACAACTTGAATGGTGGAGGGCAGTGAGGTTTTCTCCTTGTGGTGGTTTCTGTGATTAACCCAGCAGAATCATCGAAGAAATCAGTTTATCCTTTTCACTTTTTTGCTTGTTTGTTTGTTTGTTTCCTGTCATTTCTGCCCGGTTACTTATGAGAACATGTCTGCTTCTTAATAAGGTAGGAGGAGAAGAGGTATTTTTTTTCTGGCAAATTCCCTTGACACTATCTAGATTACCCAGTTGATGTGGTTTATATAAAAAGAGGTTCATTTGCCTTGGCTAGTTGGACAAGCAAATAAACATTTCCTCTTAAAGAAAAGAGCATAAGCAAAATCCCTGACAGTTCTTAAGATCTGGTAGCAAGGCTCATTTAATGAAGGCAGAGCTCTTGGATTAATGTTGGGGCAGAGGGCAGAGGGGGAGAAAGAGGTTTGTGCCTATCATGTTTGCAGAAAGACCTGGAAATCACAAACCCTGAGGACTGTGAATACATAGTTGGTATTACACGTAGACAGCTAATTTAAAACCTACATTTTAATTTTTTTTTTTTTGAGCTGAGATTTGGGTTTTTTTCTGGTGTAGGTGGAAATCTTTCAGCCTTTGTTATTGTAAGACAGGTCTTTAGTCCCATTTTCCAGCTCCAACAGTTGTCATAGGGAAAAATTGCTTGGTACATGTAGTTTGAACCAAATCAGGATCAGAGTGGTTTATTGATTTATTAATGACATGTAATTAAGCAGCAATTACTGAACTATACATTCAGGATCAATATCAGTAATACAGCAGATATACCACAATACTAGGCTGTCACAGAACTTAATGTCCATCTAGAAATTTCTACATGCCGTTTTGTAACTAATCCTAATATTGTCTAATCATGCACGTGTGTTCATGCACACATGGTTATTGACCACAGGGGCTCTATCCACACCCAAATGCACCTCTCCCCTCCACCACTAACACACCCATTCCTGGCATCATCATTCCAAGTGTGCCTACAGGTATTTTCACTCCAACATTTACTTCTGCTCTGGCAAATTTTCTTGCTTTTTTACACTTCTTTGCAAGCAAAGTCCCTCTTTGTAAATCCTTGCTAATTGTTTCTAATTGCTTCTTTTCTACTATGTCTTTACCTGCACTGGACTGTAAAGTTGGTTTTAGACATAACTTTACAAACAGGTGAATTCGAAATGATCTTACATAACTACTAAGCATTAATATTTTTAAATGGATAAAAGATATATCTGTGGAGAAAAAGACCTGAAGTAGTAACAAAATAGCACAATGACTTTATGTCTGGTCCATTTTAGCAGAATGATTGCATAAAATGAGCAGGGGGATGAAATTGCATATGCATGATTATAGCAATAATAGATATATTCATTTTTTACTGTTGACATTTTAATTATAAATCAAAGAAAAAGATCCAGCATTTATAATGTGCAGATTGTCTAAAGCGACAAATGGTTGAGCTTGTTTTAATTGTTTGCATCTTGTCTTTAAAAACATATAACCTGAAAACTGACATTTTAATCAATAAAACACATAAAATATTTAATGTTTATGTACTTGGAACAGTCAAATACTGTTTCTTAAAGATGTAGCACTATAATATGGATTTATTTTTTATAAAATTTTCAAACAATTTACTCAGAAGAAATTTATGCATACAGAACAGGGCATATTTGAAAATATTTTCTAAATAGAAATGGGGAGACAAAAAAGACTATTTTATCTGGAAGAGTTGTTTCATGACCAAAAATTTTGTCTCAACAAGGTTGACTGAAATAAGACTAGCTTTGTTTGAAGATGATATGAAATGCATATAGTCTCAATGGAACTTTCATTATTATATATAGATGGATCAAAGTATAGCTGAAATTTTTTCATAAAACTGTATTTTCAGGCATTTTTTCTACACGACTGTACTGATAGACTTCATAGAGCAGCACTTTAATAATTACATGTAGAATATTTTTGGTTGATTCATAAAGCTCTTTTTTCATCCATGTTGATATTTTCTACAAAACTGTACTTGTAGAAAATAAGTAATAAATTAAAATTATTCCTTTTTTCTGGCGTGCAACATGGATTGTGTAACAAAGATACCTCATAAAACTCACAGACATGTAATGCTTTTGGTGCCTTTAAAGGAGATAATTAAAATGTAAATGAATGTGGGGTAGGCTGATCAATAAGGGCTAATAAGGGTCTACACAGTTTATATTGCAAAATGAGGCATGTTTTCATTAGGTCATAACTAAATATCTTGAATTATTTTAAAGTAAATTAATATTTTCTTAGGGTTTTTTTTACAAATGTTTATTGACATAACAAATGTTTATTTATATTATTGTGTACATATCCACAAAAATATAATTCTCAAATATACGCACATACACAACTAGACACAAACATGCACATTATGTGAAGTGAAATTATTTTGCTTCTCTTCATTAATACAGTACTGAATAATTGACAGTTCACAAAGTAATACACTTTAAAAATAAATGCAGTGGTTTTGAATAAATGCCTCTCTTCTGCCAAGAATACAACAGTACAGAGGTAAGAGGTTTCATTTTCCACATGCTTTGTGCAAACATTTTCTTTGGGCTCCATCCATGTGAGTTTGCAGTTGCTGAAATTGGATTTGAAGTATATATTTGAATGGGCTCCAAAATCACAAATGCAGCTTAAACTCAGATGCCAATTTTAGCTTTAGTTTTACTGCTCCACTCCCCTACTCCTAAGCCAAATATGAAGCTCTTCCATCTGAGTTGTCCCAAGCTTTTCATCCTACTTTGTTTTGTCATGGGTGTCCTTGACCAATTCTTGAACAATGACCATCTTTGATCCTTGACCATGCTTGAACGATGTTTTTCATTTTCTTCCTGATTCTTAATGTCTTTTCACCCTAACCATGTATAGAACCAGGTCAAAACTGTATTTTCTAATTACTTCAGCTAGACTAATAAAGATATTACTGCCTACACATACATGTAGGACTTCCCATGCTTTAATATATTTTACTGAGTGAAAAAATCCCATTATACCAAGCATGCAGTAGGAAGACCAAGATATAAAATTGTAACAATACTAAGCTCCAATTTCGTTCATTTAGATTGGTTAGTAAATCCTTTACAATCAGTTGGCTGTCCTCATTCATTTACTTTCCCCACTTTGTAAGGGCAGTTGTCAGTTCTGTCAGTCTCTCAATCTGGTTAACAATGTAAATTTCTTAGATAACACTGTCCTCCCCTTTAGCAAAAATTACACAGGGGGGAAGGGCACTGCTTCTTTGCTCTGTCAATTACTGAAAGTATGAAGGTTGTTATAAGGTGTGTTCATCGAATTCTGATTAATCAAGACATATGAGACAACTCACTTCCTGGACACCTAGCTCCTTCCATGCCAACATGTGAATTTATCCAAACAATAATCCCGATGCTGCTAAGAAAAAAAAAAAATTCTCGAGACGAACTCGACAATGAGGAAAAATACAGTCCCTAAATCTGAACATTATGTGAGCAATATCTACAGCTTATCTTAATATCCTAGTTCTGCTTAATATTATTCATTCAGAAATAAGAGTTTGTCAGGTAAGGAAGCTTAGGTGATAGTCCATCTTCCACTATGTCCCATCGCAAAAGCCTTCAAACAGCCACAGCATATCTTGGTGTACAACACTTTTCAGGTACTGGGGGCTGTATAGTTGCACCCAGATAGGAAGACTGAGGGAAAAATTTGTCGTTCAATTAGAATCTAACTGCATTCACAGGGCTTTTCTGGAACATAGCTGGCAATAAGCTACTTCTAGTCTTTAGCAAGCACTGACATGATAGATATGTTGCTGCCGTTATTTCAGATGCTGACCCTTATATTTATTTGCCTAGTCAGTGGTTTAAACCCTGGCCCCCACTCCTGGCATGCACTTGCACATGCACACACCCATAGACACACAAACATTCCTGTATTTCTGGCTGCCCCAGTCCAAAAAGAGCTGGACCCTTACAGCTATATGTTTCACCATAGCCCTTTAGACCAAAGCCAAGGATGCTGGTCCTGCCTTAACTTTTTTGTGTTGTTTTTTTTTTTTAAAATTTCTTAAACAGGTGTACAGTAATTCCTTAAGTGGCTGTTTCTTGGCTATAAAGGACTATGAGAGCAGCATCAGCTCCTCACTAGTATAACCTGGCTTTTTTTTTTTTTAAACAACCATTTTACCAAGCAAGACAGCTGTAAACTGCTGGAGCAATTGAGTTCAAGTCCCTGCAATTCCATGTGTCCATGCATTCATCCAGAATATGCTGCTCTATTGGGTTAGCATGGTAAGGTTTTGAGAAGGGGGTGGGGGGCTACAGGGGTAGCTTCTGCGAGAAGTTGGTAGAAGCTTCCTCTGTGCCTGATAAGGCCAATGCCAGCCTGCTCCAAGATGGACCTGCCACTGACCAAGGCTGAGCCCATCAGCAGTGGTAGTAGCACCTCTGTGATAATAAATTCAAGAAGCAGGAGCAAAAAAAAACTGTGCAACTGCAGCTGGAGAGAGGAATGAGAGTATGTGAGAGGAACAACTTTGCAGCCACCAAGGTCAGCAAAGAAGGAGGGGGTGGAGGTGCTCAAGGCACTGGAGCTAAGATTCCCCTGAAACCTGTGGTGAAGATCATGGTGAGGCAGGTTTTCATCCTTCAGCCCATGGAGGTTAATGGTGGAGGGATATCTAATTGCAACCCATGGAGGATTCCAAACCAGAGCAGGTGGATGCCCAAAGGAAGCTGTGACCCATGGGAAGCCCGCACTAGAGCAGGCTCCTGGCAGGACCTATGGGCCCATGGAGAAAGGAGCCCACACTAAAGCAGGTTTGCTGGCAGGACTTAAGACCCCATGGGAGCCCCACACTGGAGCAGTTCATGAAGAATTGTAGCCCGTGGCAAGGACTCATGTTGGAGTCATTCATGGAGAACTGTCTTCTGTGACAGGTACCCCACGCTAGACTGGGGAAGAGTGTGAGGAGTCCTTCCTCTGAGGAAGGAGTGGCAGAGAGAAAGTGTGATGAACTGACTGCAACCCCCATTTCCCATACCCCTGTGCCGCCAGGGCAGGGAGGAGGTAGGGAAAAGTAGCAGTGAAGTTGATTCCAGGAAGAAGGGAGGGGTTGAGGCAAGATGTTTTTAAGATTTGTTTTTATTCCTCATATTACCCTATTCTGTTTTTGATTAGTAATAAAACTAAACTAATTTCCCCAAGTTGAGTCTGTTTTGCCTGTGACAATAATTGGTGAGTGATCTCTCTCTGTCCTTATCTTGATCCGCAAACCTTTCATTGTATTTTGACTCCCCTGTCCAGTTGAGGAGGGGAGTGATAGAGCACCTTTGGGGAACACCTGCTGTCTAGCCAAGGTCACCCATCACAGCTACTCCATCTTTGTGCAGTAGCTTCCAGAACTTTTAATCACACAACTTTTACATAAGCAATAAGTAAAGCAGTAAATAAATTTCAAAAGGTACAGCATCACTTACAGATTTTCTCATTATATACAGAATAGATTGTTCATTATATACAAATCAGATTCCAAAGATTCTGGATTTCAGAGATCAGGAAATGTATATTTCAACTTGTGAATAAAATTATTAGCATAATTTTGGTGGATTATAAGTAAGTAGAACTAATGTACTTCTTTGCTTAAACATGAAATAATATTTTTTGATATAGGATTTCTTGATACAAAAATCTAAAATTATCTAAATGAATTTGAGGTCATGGGATTCTTGTAGATAAATTTGTGCATTTTTTATTCTTTGTTCTATCTCCCAATTAATTTATCACAAAATTTTGTCAGAATTTGCAGGTATTAGAGACCAAAAGTTATTAGCATTAAAAGATTCAGTTATCTCCTAATAACAAAAATAATTTTAAAAAAAATTTTACCTTGTTGAAGGTAAGTGTTGTATGATGGAGTTTAGTCTCTGTGCTTTCATTTTTCATTCTCTTTTTTCATCTTGATCTAAATCAGATTATATCAGATTAAATCAGTTTAAATCAGATATAAAGCTAAATACATACTGAATCTTAGAATGCAAGCAGTATATATTAAGATTCAGACATTTTCATAGCTTTCTGGGCTAAAATTAATTAAGTAATAAAAAAAATGTGGATATTTGCCACTTCATGAATAACAAAAAGAGTAAAGAGAAATTAAAAAACTGGCAAATATCAAACTTGATAGTTATAATGGAAATATTTGACATTGGATCCTGAATCAGAGAATTTTCATTCGGAAATAGAGTTTTTCACCTCTAACTTACTCAAAGAAACCTTTCCCCTATGCGCAGTTTCAGCAGTGAGGCATTGTGAATTGCTCTTTTACTGCCAAGTGTTGCCTCTTGTACATGCCTTCTGGGCTGCTTTTTGCAAGTCCTCTTCTTTGAGGCAATGATGAGTTCAGGCTCCAAGCTACCATGTACAAGAACCTCCTCTGACTGTCTGCAGAACTCTAAATTTAGGTTCTCTGGGTCACCTCTTATCATCTGTCTTAAGTAGCCTCAAGATGGTCTGAATACACCCTTGAAACTCGTTAAGAAATCACACAACCTCATATGAGTAGGTGTCCTCAATGATTTTCTTATATTTCTTGGCTTATCATTTTTTAAAATAAATCATGAGTAAGTATTTCTCGAGGAGTGCTACCACAATCCCTGCAAATTCTGAAACAAAATTAAGCATAAAGAGACAGTTAATTAAGGTATGTTTTTACTTAATTCCTGATTTTATTAAAATAAATCTATTAGCCTGCAGTTCTAAGTTGTTAGACTCAGATTTTCAAGAGGCTTTGTCACCTCAGCTGCCTTGGATGAGAATTTAATATTTTTCCATACTCTACCGAAAGTCCTGCAATAGGTGTGCTTCCATTCACAGCAAGTGATGAATCACCCTGGCCTCCTGATGATGACATGGAACCAGAGCACAGCTTCACAGCAGCAAGAGGTCAGGCTGTCAGTGAGGTTGCTGCCACTCGAGGCTAAAAGCTGTAAAGAGTGTTATTCTTTCTCTCCAGAAAAACTTTTGATTGTTGAGTTGTTCAGGACGATGTGTCTAATCAGTTTTCCTTTCAGTGCTGTCATGCACTGTTAAGCTTTAAGCAAATTAAGGAGCAGCTCTCAATAAATATATGTTCTCTTTTTATGACACTTTCCTTCTTCTCTTAGAAACTTTGATTCAGTTAAGAACATTCTATTTTTTTAAAGTTTCTTCACTGATTTTTGAGCTAAACTCATTAAAATGGTGGTCCTTCAATCCATACTTTGTTCAAGGCTGACTACAAAATGAAAAAATTCCATGGACTACAATGAAGGCATATTTTTCTTTACAACAAAGTAGACAGTTATTTTCTAAAAATTAGAGCTGAAGTCTATTAAAGTCTTTCCATGTCTAAATGACCAGTCTTCATGCTTCTTTAGAAATATACTGCTTTCTTCTGTCGTGAAATTAAGAATGTTGCTAATATTCTTCAGTAATAGAACAATGGAAAATGCGAATTTGTGGCATTTGGCAATGAATCATAAAGCCAGTATGTTCTTGTTGCTGGGAATACAAAACAAACTCCATCATTCATTTAGGGCACAGCAAGGAAGCCAATTAGAAAAGAAAAAAGAAAACGGCCAGCAATAGCAATATTGGTCTGGCTATTTCTTTTAGCAACCAAAATAGCAATAATTTATAAGGATGAATGGTATGTGAACATAAGAAATGCCATATTGGAGCAAATAGATGTTCTGTCTAGTCCAATAATGTTCTCTCAATGACAGCAGATGCCAGATGCTTCAGAAAAACGCACAAAGCCCCTACAAGGCAACTAATTCTGAAAAATGATTTGTGTTGTACATAGCCTGAAAAAGTATTTTGCTGTCGGTGTACTCCATCTTTAATTTTGTTGCTGTGCTGAGAGAGCGGCCATACTGTTCCGAATATTGCTGTAGTTTGTTACAGAATATGCACATTTTGCTCCTGTTATGTCTTGCCATTTTCTTTAATATATACTAGCAAACTGCTTAAATTAAAAATATATCTTTTGATCTTTGTGTATGAGAGATCACATACTCATGGGAATAACTGCCAGATCCTTGAAGATAATGTGATATTGAAACACTGCTGATTGATATAATCTGAAAAAGGCTGAAATCTTTGCCATTTTCATTCTTCAGAATTACTAACTGTATTCAAGGGGAAAAAAATGTGCAGCACTAACAGAAAATGAAGACGGTCTACCTTGATGGGAGACAGAATTTTAAATTAAATGAAAATTAAAGATGCTGTGTAGATGGATTTGAGGCCAGAAATACGAACATCTTTAGGTCAAGTTCTATATAGGTAGATATAAGAACACAAACTATCATATTTTCTTAAACACAACTTACTAAAGTCAATAAAATGAGTACTAACACACATATATTTTGGTGGAACTACAGATTTATTTTTAAATAAATGAATAGTATGACATATTTTTCACACAGCTCAAATTTCTGCATCTGAATCCCACATGTAGTTGTCTTCCAATAAAAAGAACTTTGTTCCATTCACACACAAGGAAGGCTTTTTTAATTGCCTGCAGGATTTTATGAGTATCAGTCCTATTGAGAGTTCAAAATAATGTTCTGAGGTACTTTTCTGTTTCTCGTACCACTTTCCTAAGGCAGTTCCTTGGGAATTCCTTTAAGCTTGGAGCAGTCAGAAAGTAGAACATACTGGTATTAACTGAAGAATATACATTAATATAAATCAGCTGAACAGGCACCGGCAAATCTTTTGTAACTTGATAGTTTAAGTACACAGCCAGTTGCTAGATTATATGTATTCATATATACACAAACGGATTTTTGGTACCAATTTTATTTTTTTTTAAATGCAATCTATTGCAAAAGTCAACCAAGACAAGACTAACTAGCAAAGATAAACTCGCTATCCTTGTTCTTCCTGAGCTGCAAAATAAGACTTTCTCTAAGATAAGGGCTGTTTTACCACTGACATTGCCATTCTTTGGTATTGGACATCTTAGCCAGTCTTTCTATCATTCTGCCTGAAAGCAGGTCTCACTACAAGAATTCCAAAATATTTGAATTATTCTCTTTGAAAGCTGCTTGCTTTCAAAACATTGGCTGAAGTTGTGTCTCCCAGTCTGGTCACAAAGAGTTACCAGAGGCAGTAGCACAATACTGGGTATTTGGCACATCAAGCAGTACACTTCTGAGTATAGAAGTATTTCTTTATGTGGAATGGTGATAATGAAAAGTCCTTGGCCATGTTTAGTAGCTATTAGTAAGGGAGCACAGTAATACATGATTCACTTTGTTTACCCTATAAAAGTTATTTTCCTGAACCGAACTGTATTGCAATTTGATATCTTTCATCTCAGGAGGAAATACAGTGAGGTGAATTGAAATAACAATCTTCAAGCAGGTTGTCAGTTGAGTGCTTCTAGCAAGGAAGGAGTGATTTTTTTTCTCCATGTCCATGGTGAGTGGGATGAAAATAATGGCCTTAAACTGAAGCAAAGGAGATGTGCACCAGGCATTAAGATAAACTTGCTAATGGTGGGATAGGTAAACACTGGACTAGGTTGCCTGGGGAGACTGTGGCTTTTCTACCACTGGAAGCTTTTAAGACTTGAGACTAACCTCTCACAGGAATGTTTTAGTCCATTTCTAGTGCAAGGTCACTAGTCAGTTCCATTACCCCCTGATATTGCTCCCCAAACTATTTTTCCATTCGTCTTTTTTAACAAATTTGTCAAATGGTGATTCGAAGCTCTGAAACAAAGGTGGTGTAATAAAAATATACGTTGTTTTATATTTACAATAAAGATTAAAATTTTAAAATAAAAATAGAGGGCATTCAATTGTCTTACAAGTAATTTTTTAAGTAAGCACAGCTGTGACCTTGAAAAATATTATCAGTTATAGTAATTTTGCAATGAGAACCAAAATTTATATACAGTTATATTGACAGGCTGGTATGAAATACGAAGTTATTAGACTAAAGGTTATTCAGCCATAATTTTGACTCATATTTTGCAGAAGTGTGTTGAAAAAAGAAAAGATATACAAACATTGCACAGAATGACAAAAAACTCAGGGGGTTGGAACTACATGGAAAGTTTAGAGAAACTAAATTTTCTTCTCAAGAAGATGGGATGTTAATCAAACACATGACTGATTAATTTTGTAAGGAACCATGGGTGTGAATGAATAAAAAAAGAGAAAACAAAAAAATCAGGCTAACAAAGACAGACGCTTTTAAATATAATTGATATAAAAGAGAGAAAAGGAAAATATAAATGTTGATATTAAGTATGTAGGCAAAAGGCATTATATAATGTAATAAGCTAACACACTTCCCATGTTTTTGAATTGGTTTTCCAGATCTTGAGAAATAGTTTTCCTTTAGAACCCTTGATAAAATATAATTGAAGCTTTTATAATATGTTTCATGAGATTTCAAATTATAATTTTCATTTCCCATGGCAAAAATAACATATTACTTTCCTAAGGTACCAGATGTAGTAGAGCAAAGTGAGACAGAAAAATGTTCCTCAAGTCATGTCTGCCCTCATTGGGGAAGTATAGAAACTGCATTTGAAACAAGGGGAACGTCGAAATATGATGAGTAAAGAAGGAAGGAGTATACATAAGCACAATGAAGAAACTTCAGGAATACTTTACAGATATATAGAATTTTGAAACTGGCCATTGTTGTCGGATGTTCCGGCTACAGATTATTTTTGTCTGATTTAAAATAAAATATACTCAGAGCAGAATAAAAAATGCAGAAGAAAAAAGAAATTGAAAGATCCCACATAATTTTAATGTACTTTTAAGTTAAATAAAAAGAATCATATGTTGTTTTGTTACAAATTATTATTATAACAGGTAGGCCATACTGTTTCTCCATTTCAGTCCCATTTATCCCTATTGTTGGACTGCTGGTGTCTAACTCAAGTACTAAACTCTCAAGTAAACCAAAATAGCAAGCTCTGAATTTTTAACTTTATAATTCCTAAAGCTTTGAAGAACAACAAACATGTCATCAATTTGAACTCAACTCTGAACCCACAGCTGTGTTCCTGCAGCTGGCCTTTAGGAGGCAGAGCATAAATTGTTTCTTTTTTATTATTATTTATTTAATCTTTCGTGCTGATATTAATATTCTCTCTCACTTGTTAAAAGCAAACAAACAAACAAGTAAGCAAACCATCGCCACAATAAGGAATTATGAAAGTTATTTGTGGAAAACATAAAAATATACAAATATATACATGTATGCAAAATATGTGTTTATAAATATCTATCATTCTGGCTCTGTATATGATTTATGACAACAAATAATGAAATATATTTTCACAGTGGAAATTGAAGGATTGAGGGAATAGTGTTTAATTCTTCTCTCAGATATATCTAGGCTTCAACTCTAGTCATGTTCATGTAACGAATGGCACAGTCTGGCATTTGCAATTTGTGCCTCAAAGCTATGCCTTAGATGGCATTTTTGTCCAAAATAATTTTTTAAAGTAACAATAATGAGCAATTGTTTCTCTAAAACAGCCATATATTTCACACTGGTATTGTAATATGTTCGTGATTGTCTTAGTCCCCTGATGTAACAATCTGTCTCACTAGCGCACTCTCCACTACTATCCAGACAGGTTCATCTTAACAAGCTAATGTATTGATCTTTTGAATAAAAAAAGCACTGATGTTATTGCTCAGATTCCCATATACAGCATTCTAATGTTGAAGTTCCAAACCTAAGTTTACATCATGTCTAACATTCATTTGCATTGATTATTTTCAAAGAGGAGCTAAAAAGAGCTCAGCTTTGAAAGACTAGAAGTACAGAAGAACAGAGTGGGGATATGACTACTTACTCTACATAAAATAGAGGGTAAACACTGGGGAAAGAAAAAACCTTATTAAGCCAAAGGACAGTGTTGGCACAAGGGCACATGAGTATAAAATGGTCATAAATAAATTTAGAATTGAAATTAAATGAAAGTTTCTAATGATTAGAAGGCTAAGAATAAGGAACAGCCTTTCAATTAGAGTAATAGAGGAAAAAAAGTCTAGCTATTTTTAAAATAGAGCTAAGAAAGAAAAAACACTGTCTAATTGTCTGCAATAGCACAATTCTAAGTCCAACATCCAGGTAAGTTAGGTAAGTTTTTCCTGGTTATGTGTCTGTAAATTCTCTTGGTTTATACATCAGTACTCACACAGTTCATCAGGATGCCTCCTTTTAAAATTAGGCATTAAACTGAACGCTGGCTTTTAGAAAAGGAATTTCATGTAGCTCCCACATAAAGTGTAGAATCAATTCTGTTTATCTTGAAATCATAAACAATATGGCAAACGACTTCAGTACTGCGGGGGTAAGCCTGAAATACTGATTGTCTTTCATTGTCTATAGACAATCATACATTGTTTATAAAAGGATAACTCCCATGGGATTCCAGAAAAGCTGAATAAAAGTTCATTTAACTTCCTGTATTTATGCTCATCAACACCCTGAAATATTGGTGTCATTGTAGTATTAAAATAACTAGAAATCTTTCATTTATTTTATTTTCTTTATTTTAATTTTGTTTTATTTTTTTAATTTACAGAGTCATCCTTTCAGTGATAATGAACATTTAAAATTTAATTTAGACACAATTGACTTATAACTATGTGTTTGGCCTGTAATTCTTAAGAAGGAGGGTAACTATAGTATTGAAAGGGTGTATTGCACAAATTCCAGAAGACGAATGGATGGAAAGAAGATATGTATCAGAAATATTTGGACACTTATAAACATCTCTAGTACTATTCTACTATTAATGTTTTTGAAAAGCTACACTTGGTTCTGCTGAAGTTTAATGGTGATTACTAACACCTAGATTTCACAGTATTGATTGAAATTCCACTGTCTAGCAGAGCTCTGAAATATGGACAAGAGCTGGATAAATAAATCAGTCACCATATAGTTCATACTTCTAATGAGCTGACATTACATACATTTATACTTCTATCTATCCTGTTTTCTATGACCAACTTTGTTATCATGTTTTATTAATAAATATATTTATTATAATTGATCTATGTATATTCTCTAAATTCAGTGAAGTTTTTGCAAAAATTCCCATTGTTTTTTCAGAACAGGCCTTGCAAGATCAGACTTTCAAACATGCATGGGAATGGAATGTTAAATAGGTTACCCAAAAGTGTTCACATCATATCCATCTACACAACTCACTTCATCTGGTCAATCAACAAAGTAATAAGGAGGATCTTATTTAATCAGCCATTATTAAATAGGGCAATTCACATTTAGATTGAAGACTTGAAATAATGAGCCACAGACAGCATGTTTTTAAAGAGTGCTTGCCAACTTATATTCCTTGAAAAAATAAATAAACACCTTCACTTTCATAAGCCTCTTTCTGTTGTGCTAGCAAGATCTATATGTCTCTTCACAGGACAGAGCATGAGCATACTGAGGAACAGCAGTTCACAGTTCTGATCATGCAACCCTTAACTGAGTAAGGCCCGCCAAATGCAACACTTAGCAGACTCAGGCAAAGCAGTGGGTATACATTCAAGATTATGCCACAAGAAGGTCATACCACCACAACAACCTCCAGTTATAATGCCATTAAAAAGCATGACTCAGGCAAAAGTCAGAAACTAAAAAAGGCTTGTGATTCTTTAGATCTATATTTACCACCAACACTTGAAGTACCTTTCTTCTCTACCATGCAATGACAGATAGACTAGCTATCTCTAGCTTTCTAGCTTTCAGGCCTTCTGTAAATTATAGGCACTGACATTTCTGTCCAACCGCCATTTGGAATTCTCTTTTCTGGGATGTAACAGGTCACAGAGTAGCACCAGTTTTTGTAATTACTGTTTTTCTTTAAAACTCTGAACAGAAAAATATCCTCAAAGTCATAATTAATAGTGTGTGGAAAGGAGACGCAAAATATAGAGACAAAATAATTTGAAATACATTTCCAAATAGATCAGCGTGTTGCAAAGACCAAGAAAAACGAAACAAGTACCCAGCTGGGAAAACTTGTAATTGCAACCAGCCAGAACATTGAAACTGAGATAGCAAAACCACTAACAAGGCATAAAGAAAATTTAAGAAACAAATAAAAGAAGTATTCTCATATATATGACATGAGCTCCAGTAAATATGATGAAAATGTTCATCAGTAGCAGAATGCTGAAGTGGCACAAAGAAGACATAAAAGTGATTATTATAATGGCAAGTAAAGCAGGCACCATGTAAAATGAGAAATCTGTTAAAAAGAAAGAAATGGGGGCTGGGTGGGGGTGGTGGGCAGGGTGGGGGGGAGGCGGTGGGAAGGAAGTACTCTAGGGCAAAATTAAGGGGGAAAATGTAAATCAACAAACAAAAATGCCCAAAGCAACCTGTTACTAGAGTTCCACCCTCAGCAAATGCAATCAAGACTAATGGTAACATTATCACAATAGAAGAATTCCTATTGCTCCAGGGATTCCATCAATATGCCTATCTATACCCTCAGCATGTGTGGCATTAAGAAAATGCAATCTAAAAAAAAATACCCATTAAAACAGACTGAAAAGAAGGCTAGGCTCTACATTCATTTCTGAACAAGGACTAGTTCATATCCTAATATTTTCTCTATATTCATCCAACAAAAAGAATACTTCACACCCTGACATTAATTTCCTGCATATCATTGCAGCTGCTTGTTTTTACTATTAACTTATGCTTGTTCTAAAGCTGTAAGACTAATATGTTCCTGAGAACTCTAGAACTATGTTTGTTACACTTCACTCCTGAAATAAATCAGAACAAGCTGCTCAGTCAGACCAAAAATTGTATAAGTTAACATTATCAGTGGATGATCTTAAAAAAGTTCAGACTTTCAGTTTAAATAAGCACATTAGACTATGAATAATTATATAAGCAACCTCTCAATTATCTACTCTACCAGATTATGCACCTTGAAAATCAACAGCTCTATTTTCTTTTTTTTTTTTAATTAGGTGTTTACTGATTTCATAAGCATAAAATCATTGGCTCTTGCATAATTCTTCCACTTATACTGCTGAATTGCATAGTCTGGCAAGGAATAAAACCATAAAGCCTAAAGGACAATTGCAATAATTATTTCATTTTGGTCAAGTGATAATGTGGCCACTGACGGGCTCCTTCTCTTGTGCTAGAAGAATCTGCCTATCAGGCAATCTAAAACATTTCTTTTGAACTTCTAAAGGTAGTAATCATGACAGAAACATCTTGTAGCCAATGGTCAGAATGGTAAAGTAAGAAGTGTTATAATGAGTGGGCAACTGTATTGTCAAGAGATGAGACATTTGCTGATGTAATGGTCTGTTGAGGCCAAGAAATTGTACATATGGCCAGTGGAAGTGATGAGTTTGGGACAAAACTGTGATAACAAAAGGGACAGAAGCAGGGAAGAAGAGTCCTGGAACATAGGTGCAGATGGCATGTTCGGAAGACTGAGAAGCAAAAGAGAGGGACCACCAACTAGAGCGATGAGTTGGTAGCTGAAAAGACAATCAGCTGTAGACCATTTTGTGATGGGATACTGTACAGTGAAGAAAAATTTCTGAAGAGAAAGAAGGGTTGAATAAAAGGAAGAGGCAAATGAGCAAGAAAGAAACTAGAATGCACTTTCCCAGAGTTCTCAAACTGCAACAGGTACCTAAATTGTTTTGTAGTCTGTGGGGCTGCACAGGTAAGCCAGAAATTTAAACTGACCATCAGGCTTTGAGTGCTCCCTACACAGTGTTTTCTGAGGTGTTAAAATCCACAGACTCACAGGCCTTGTGATCTAGAAGACCTGAAAAATACAATGCTTACATTCAAACAGAGAAGTTGTTCAAACATCAGATCCTCTTTCACTGGGAGTTAGCTCACTGAGATTTACCATGGGAAATTATTTTATAGTGTCATCAGTAACAATTTCAAAGAAATAGATACTGTATTTCTCTTAAATGAATTTTTAAAAAAGTTATCTACTAATTTGTTGCCTTTTTTTCTTTTTTACTTTAATTCCTTTTTTTTTTTTAGTAACTTTAGAAAAGTTCACCACCATGGTATCAAAATGCACTCTATGTGTCTTGTAATACAGAAATAACAATGTCTAAAAATAGATTTTGAGTTATTTAAAAAGGCAACAACTCTGAAAATATTTTTAGGATTCTCTTGATGTTAATATCTATATTGCAAAAGTAGAAAAAAAGACATGAAAACTATTTAAAATATTGCTCCACAACGTGTTAATTACCCAAACAGTAGAACATAGAGTTGAAATTCCCTTTTAATTTCTGTTTGTCTTACAGAAATATAAAAATTCAAATAACTTCAAATTCATCTTTGGATGAAGTGGTGGTAGGAAAACCATCCCCGGGGAAGCCAAAAGTAGATAATGCGACCTTCATGCCTAAACATGTATTATCAACACTACAATAAATAATTCAAAGGAAAAAAATGTAAGTTCACAACTGCTTAGGATTTGTTTGCATAAGTATGTAGATTATAAACCTCAATAAAAAATACAAGAAAGTTACTTTAGTCATTACCATATGAAGCTGTGCAATGACAACTTTGGTGACTGTTAATTAGAATGGACCAAAGTCAGCTTATTTAGTATCCATTTTCTATACCATCTACCTAATTTGTATAGTTTACCTAATAGCCTTCATATATACAGAATTACAGATTCTATCTCATGAGGCTCACTTTGCTGAAGATTCATTTTCATTCTTATAGGCACCAATGGGTCATGCTAGAGCTCAATAGGAAGGAAAAACACACTGTTTCAAAGACTTTTTGGAGGTTACACCTATGCCTGATAAAGAAGAAGACAAAGACAAAATAAAGACAGAAGTCTGACAAAGAAAAACTCTGGCAACTTTTTTTAAGTTGCAATATGCAAAAAATAGGTTTGAGTCAATGAAACCTTTCAGCTGCAACTTTTTAATTTTTAACCATAATAACCTAGCATCAGTTTTTATGAAAAGCAACTGAAATAGGATATTAAAACGTCTTTCTTTGATTGCTTAAAATTGGAGTTCTCAAACTAATCCTTTTTTCTGAAATGCAAACTAATTCTTTTTCTATAGTTAAGACTTCTAAAATGTATGTGCATGTCTCTGTGTATGTTTTTATACTCCAAATGTCTTGCATAACTGTTGATTTCTGAAAGACAGAAGCTGAAATATTTGCCAGGATAATATTCCTGTGCTTCCTTTGCTTCCAGAAAAATTTGTCTCATTTTGTTTTTCAAGTATTTAAGATTTTCCTGGTTATTTCACCACCTCATAAACCAGCCTCTTAACCCCAGACAATAATGAAAAAGTAGCTTTTTGCTGGCCCTTGTAATAACTAGCTCTCCAGAGGGCTTTATGTGCACTACCTCATCCAAGAGGTATTGCTGCTGCAATGATGACTTGAAGCAGGGGAGCTCTAAATAATGGATTAATACGAGAAACAATAAAAATGCATCTTTCTGTTAGACTTGTGTTTCCCATATTGTGTTGGAGCTCTACTCTGTCCTTTGAATGTCTTTCAAATCTACAGTGGAGTATTTCTTCATTAGACATCCATATTGCTGGTCGTGATTTGGGACCAGGTCTGAAGTTCAGTGAAGGCATTCTGTGTCTGCCTTCCTCTGAAACGATACTGTTTCTTGACTATTTATAATAATAACAATTCTTGTTCACTTGTGTGTTCTGCATCTCTGTGTCCTGTGGTGATGATTCATTAAGATCCACAGCAAAAAGAAAGCAAAAACTATCAATGAGAAAAACCTCCTGCTTGAGGGAGTAAAAACTGTCCATGAAAATGACAGGAATGTTACGATTTCCCTTGTCTAGAGGAATAATAAAGATGGACTTTAGAAAAATAAACAGTGATTGGGAAAATCTGTGGTGTGAATTGAGAGACTTGAAAAGTGTGAATTTATTTCTTGTGTGTGTTAATGATTCTTTAAGCACTGTCTAAATAAATGCCCTTTATATATGCTACAGATGCTAGTGTTATGGTATATATATGCTATATAAGTTTAATAAAATAAAGGAAATATTTGGAGGCTATGCTCAGTGCCAGCTGTAGGGAAAGTCTGTGATACCAGTGATGCAAGATTACATGCTAGTAGTAACTTAAATATGGAGGTTCATGGGTTTCCTTCCATGATATGGCTGGCACTACCTTCTAACATAATTGAATCAAGGCACACAGTGCAAGTTCTCCATTCATAATTGTATTTAAGATAAGTAAACATCCCTGCGTTTTCACTCCATTAAAACCACATTGCATTTTGTAATACTAGATACTGACGCTAAATCTCTCCAAGAAGGCTATTTAAAAGGCTTTATAAAATACAGTTTTGGTAGAATAAAAGTAACATTTTATGCAGATGTTTGCATTTTGTTTTCCTTGTGTGGGCATGGGTGTGTATACACACGTGTAAGTGACTTGGTAGATGTAGACAGAATTTTATAGTTTTTTTTAATACTGCAGACAAGGAATCAGTGTGTGTTGCCTGTGGCTATTTACAAGGAAACCTACCAACCCTAAATAATGTGAAAATCTTCTTGAGAGGAGCAGTGCCATAGCAGTCACTGAGCCAGAGAAATTCAATTTGCCTACTGTAAAGTCTGTTTTGTCTGTCACAGAAACTAATTCAATCCAAAATTACTAGATTCAGCTACACTAGTCAGGGAAGGATGTCCAGTCCCTGACAGCACAGTGGAGATCATAGGCAGGAACTGCCAAAAGCAGTCAGTGTTGTTACTCTATCCAGAGACTAGACTGGGTCTTTCCCTCAGGAAGGGTTTGGAGTTCCTGTTAAAAGCTCTCAGTTTCTGCAGTTTTTCTTCTCACACTTGGAGATTGACTGAGCGCTGTCAAAACAGCATACCCTAAAAGTTATTTCTGGTGTTTAAACAGATTTTCCATTAATATACAAGAAGGAAGAGGCTAAATGAAGAAGAAAATCAGACATAATAGTGTGTAGGTGTGGAGTAAGATGTTTTGCTCCATTCAGCAGGGCTAAATTTGCAGACAAAGATAAACAAGTGAACTGCAATTTATGCATATGTTTTGAATAGTGTTCCTGGAGAAGTTTGACAGATATATAATGATAATAAACGTCACCTTTGGACCATTTTTCTATTTCACAGGATGGAGGAAAAACAAAAAAAATCAGTTCCTAATTTTTGAATCAACTCTTCGTTTAAACAGCCAAGAATAAATATCCCTGTTTTTCTTCAATGGCAGTCCAGGTCATGTAAAGTAAATATGGACATGAGTTTCTTCTAAAACTTAGATTCACTTTAAATGGTTTATCTCACTCCCCCTCCTAAATAAGATGGAAAAGATCATGTGCTGAAATAAGGACAGGGACATCACTCACTGATTACTGTTTTCACAGAATCACAGGTTGGAAGGGACCTCAGGGATCATCTAGTCCAAACTTTCTAGGAAAAGCAGACTAGACAAGATGGCCCAGCACCCTGTCCAGACGAATCTTGAAAGTGTCCAACGTGGCTGAGTCAACTATTTCCCTGGGGAGATTATTCCAATCGTTGACTGTCCTCACTGTGAAAAATTTTCTTTTCGTGTCCAATCGGAATGTCCCCAAGAGCAACTTGTGTCCATTCCCCCTTGTCCTGTCCATGTGGCTCCTTGTTAAAAGGGAGTCTCCATCTTTTTTGTAGCTACCCCTTAAGTACTGGTACATGGTGATGAGATCCCCTCTAAGCCTCCTTTTCTTAAGGCTGAACAAACCTAGTTGTCCCAGCCTAACCATGTATGGCAGGCTGGCCAAAACAGACTTGACTTGGGGAAAAATAAATAATTTATTGCCAGTTTAGAGTAGGATTGTGAGAAACAAAGACAAAGCTAAAACACCTTCCCCCACCACTCCCCACTTCTTCCCAAGCTCAGCTTCATTCCTTCACTCCTAACTCTTCAAAATAAACGCAGTACAGAGAGACATGGAATAGGTGTTTTGGATAGGCCTTAGCAGCTTCGATCTGCTGCTCCTTCCTCCTCAAACTGTTCCCCTGCTTCACCATGGGTCCCTCCCACAGGCTGCAGTCCTTCAGGATAAACCTGCTCGAGCATGGGCTCTCCTTGGGCTGCAGTTCCTTCAGGGAGTATACACCTGCTCTGGCACAGAGTCCAGCATAGGCTGCAATGTGGACATTGCTCCCCTATGGTCCTTTCCATGGGCAGCAGGGAAATCGCTCCTACACTGACATCTCTCCTGTGGTCTGCAGGGAAATCTCTGCTCTGGAGCCTAGAGCACCTCCTCCTCTCCTCTGCCTCTCACTTTAGTGCTCACAGGGTTGTTTCTCACACTTTTTTCCTTACTCCCTACTGCCTGTGTACCATTTTTCCCTCTCTTAAATCTGGCATTACCATCTTGACTGATGGGCTCACCTGTGTCTTGTGGTGGATCCATTGTAGCTGGCTGGAACAGGCTGTGTCCACCACAGGGCAGCCCCTGGCTCCCACCCTGCTGCCAGCACCTGGGCACCTACACTCAATGCAGCTATAAATATTCCAGCGTTTGGATGCAAAACTGTAAGTGGACCTATGTTCACTGGAAGTTAGGCTCTATTGTCTTCGACAAGTTCCCAGATCAGAACGAGCCCTCCAGAAAGGCTGATCTTAGTTTCGAGTACATTTAAAAAATAAATTAAACCAGGCAAATTTGGACCACAGAGAAAACACTTTACAGAATATTTTCCTCCTTGCTGCCAGATTTCTGTGTCAGAATATCTGGGATCAGTTTATATGTGTCTAATCCTGATTTCAATGAACAGGTAAAGCTCCCACCTTCAGGTGGGATGTCACTCACATGGAAGATCACTTTTAGGCTCTGAATCTGCAGTGATTTACTACCACAGGAAGGGTTTTTTTGCTGTTTAAATCACCTGGTATGTTTTTTTCCCTCCTTTATGGGTGATGTATGTAACAACACAGCCTCACCTGTCAGTCTTCAATTTAACACCAAATATCCATTTCAGGCAGCTATTGACCAAAAATTAATTTAACATATAAATAAAACTTATTTTCCCTCATGTAATGGAATAAGTGGAACAATATTGAATTGTAGAGTTATTCTAGAATCTGTGGTATTTGTATTACTGTGCTTATGTTTTGAAAATACACATAGTTTTGTTTGTGTGGTTTTAATGCATTTGTTATACAGTATTTCACTAATGAGCCTTTTGAATTTATTATCAAAATGGCTTTGGGATTTCAGGGGCTCCTAGACCCCATGCTAAAGTTGCACAATTAAATACATAAAACACATGTCTTGCTGCAGTTTTACTGGTCATTTTCCTCTTCTGCTTAACCTTAAAATGCGTTTGTAGTGACTCTTTTGAAAAATGCTTTGATATCTTTCTATGCATTAAAACATTTTATGCTTTACCATTTCAGAAAGGTCAACCAAGATGAGGGGTACAGACCTATTTTTCTTGGTTTTCTCTTCTGGCATTTTACATTATTTGTTTTATTGTTCCTTTGTGGTTCTATTTATTTTATTTGGTCACCTTTTTTTGTCTTTTTTATTGTCTTTTTCTAGTAAACATAATCTCACTAGAGTGGAATTAGGCCAAACTTACCCTATGCTAGGAACTGCCTTCAAAATATTGTATTTTCTTTTAGAAATTAACATACTTTGCTAACATGATGGTGAATACTTGTGCTAGTCTTAGCCATAAATGTTAGAATGTTGTCACAAATGTTCTTAGCAAGGAGATATCAGCCTTTCCATACCTTCCTCCTTTGATGATGGAAAAAATGTATGCTTCCCAAGGACAGCTTCCAATGGCTTCTTTTCTGTGAATACGTTTAAGTGTGAAAGGAAAAAATAATTACTTTCTAAAATGCCCATATTTCTTGATATTGTATATTCCCATTTGGTTTAATATACAAGTTTAATGGCAGAAAATGTGATATACAGCCTTGGGTAATAATGAATTTCAGCCTGAAATACTGCTATCCTGTCTGAACTCATAAAGTATAACTCTTGGGCAACAGGAAAGATGGGCAAGCCACAGGAATTTGCAGGAAAATATGCTACTAAAGAGGAAACTGGGACACTAGGAATTTACGATCTCTGCACACATGTATCATGCTATGAACCTGCAACAAACAAGAAAGAATGAACTCTCTAAGCTTTCAGATCTAAAAGATGAATCTTCAGATCTGGTTGCCAAATATGCTATCACAATAGATAAAATATCTGGTGGCAAATCCTAGAGCTCGTGTCAGTCAAGACGTTGACAACCCAGGCACTGAAGAACATTCTCAGAAAGCAATGAGGACAGAACAGCATTCTGCATTCTGAAATGGTCATATTGCATTATATGGGACCTTATCTGAGGTCTCCTATTCCCCTTGGCACTTCATCTAGGTTCAGGGTTGAACTAAGCAGTGAAAGGACTTTAAGGTATTAAAAGGAAGAGAGAACTGAAGCCTCCTTTACCTATCATGATTAAAGGAGTCTCAGGAAAACGTTTCTCTGAGACCGAGAAGAATTTGAAAAAAAACAAAAAGAACAGACACAAGCACTTCATCACATGGAAAAAAAATAACATCACTGTGGGATTAAGCAAAACTCTCAGCAAATAGTAACTATGAAAACAAAACAAAAAAAAAAAAAAAGAAAAAGGGAAAAAAGATCATCTGAAGGTTCAGGAACTTGGTCAAATACTTTCAATGTAAAACCAGAACAACCACTGGAAAGAAGTGAAACATTTTAAAAGACTCTGAAGATTGAGTACACTAATATGAAATATTATGTTCAGTTTATATACATATATTTATTTATATGTATATATATATAAACTGAACATTATAAGGGGGCTTATAAAAAAGGTGGAGAGAGACTTTTTACCAAGGCCTCTAGTGATAAGAAAAGGGGCAACAGTTTCAAAACAAATTAAGGTAGATTTAAACTGGACATAAGGAAGAATTTTTTTTATGTTGAGAGTGGTGAGGCACTGGAATAGGTTGCCCAGAGAAGTTCTACATACCCTAGCATTGGCAATGTTCAAGGTCAAGTCGGACGGGGCTTTGAGCAACCTGGAAGCACCTAACCTTTTCTTTTGACAGTTTCTAAAACAAAAAAAAAAAGATATTCTTTCTCCATTTCAAAATGATTTTTTTAAATCTAAACAGAAATCAAAATACTGCTTAGAAATTAAAGTAATATGAAAACTTACTAATTGAGCTAAAATTTTCAGGTGAACAGCATTTAGGAGGGGGGAGTGGCAGGTGAAATTACAAAAGAAAAAGAAAGACAAGCCTGTTTCAGTTCAGCCTAGCCCAGGTTTATGTACTGAAACAGAATTGTGTTGTTCACCTACACTTATGTTAATGAGAAACTTCTGGTAATATGGCAGCACATTGCAGAAATATTTACTTATGACCCCAAAGTAGGGCTAAAAAAGCTGGAGACAGTACCATGCTGACAAGGCTAGAGCAAGACCCTGTTTCTTTGACATGAATTTAAGAATCTCTGTATAAAAACACCTAAGGACACAAACTGCTATCATCACAGTGACTTGGTGATATTGTAGTTAATGAGTATAGTTGTAAGATCCTAAATGATGCTTCACAACTTTAGGTTTTATTTCATTGTATCTTGCATTAGCTCTCACTGATTTCAAACTTGAAACAATATTCTTCTACTGAAAAAAAAAAAGAATCTCTTCTTGAATACAACTATTATTTTTGTCTAGCTCACCCCTGCATTTTCACTTCATATTGTTTCAGAGAGATTAGAATGAAGGATATTGTAAAGAGGCAGCTGGACTATTTTAAGATTATATTGATTGGGCAATGTGATTAATAACCAAAGTAATTCAACCCAGGTTTAGCTGAAAAGGAAAGAAACCAAGAGTATCAGGGAATATGTTTGGATAGGTTCTTTTTTTTTTTTTAATTATTTTTTCTAATATTCTCCCATGTGTATATTCCACAATAAAGTGGATTTTTGACTTTTAAGTATTCCTCACATTTGAGAGCTTTTACAGTATTCCAAAATAAAGCTAAGTCTCGTTTGATTTATCTTCTTTTGATAACATTGTACAGTGTAGAGAATTTAGAGGTGTAAATCCCATTATCACTACACCTGTAAATTTACCGTGTGTCAGTAGGCACTCTTATGTGTCAGCTTTTACAGTCTCAAATCAGCCATTTAACCAAACTAAATTATTTTTTGTTTCACAATATAACTGCATATTTAAATTAAAATCCTTCTTTCTGCACTTATTACAATGAATTGGAATCAACATCTAAAAAATGTTTTCAAAGAGTTGAACATTTCTCCCTGGCTGTTTTAATTTGGATTTGTTTGCTGGCAACTCAAGCAAGAAAAGAACAAACAAAATTCCCTAACATTCCATTAATGAACTAATTTCCAGAAGGATAAGATCATGTCCCTGCTGAAGACCATAATGTCTGATGTCTTCCAACCCGAGGCTACCCTGAAACTAGCCTTTGTTTAGCCATGTGCAAATTCTTCTCATAAAAAGCGACATCATTAATGCAGGGTGTCACCCTCTGGTTGTCTAATAGGGTTTGGCACAGCAAGAGGATTTTCTTCTTCCCTTCCTGCCTTCCTTTCATATGTAACATCATCTTTTACCATCTCTTACATAGCCTGTATCAGAAAACTTGATCAGAAATTCAGCTTTTAAAAAGTAATATAATTTTTGTAAGCCGAGGGAGACAGCATCCTAAAATTGTACTCTGATTCTTCTTTGCTGTAATCATAATTTATCTGCCACCTAACTTATTGGTGTTTTTTAGCACATAGTCAGATGCTCTGATGTCATAGCGTGCTCTGATCTCATCCCCTTCTTTGTCTTTTTAGAGTGCAGTCTCTGGTAGCCAGCACCCTCTATTAACATCAGGATCAAGAGTATTAAGGTTGTTTTCTTTCCCAAGTGACACGATCATTGATAGAAGAAGGAAGGATATAAGTAGCGGTAGGTTCTCTTGGTAAGAGTTAGGAATGTAATCTGACTTTGCATTTGATGGATGATCATTTGCTTCCTTTGTGGACTAGGCACTGTTACCCATTTAAAGTATCTCTAACTAGATAGAGTGCAATAAGGACAGTGTAGAGAGACTATTTCTTTTCCTCGCATTCCCCCAGTCCTAATGAATAATGACTTCAGCTCTTCATCCTATTAAAAGGAACAAAGAAAAAAGAATGGCAGATCCTCGGAGGTAAGCCTTCTGTTTCTCTTTGTGTTTGAAGTAGCCCACAGACTCTCAGCACAAGGACTTGCCAACAAACTTTGCCCCAAGGGTCACTTCAGGGCCAGCTTAGTTGTGGAAAGCAATCTTTTCCTTCTCATAAAAAAAAAAAAAAGTAAGGGTAAAGGAATGGAAGCTTGGGAATGGGAGTGGGTGTGAGAGGAAGGTGCAACTTGTCAGTCACCTGTGCTTCAGAAGGACACACTGAAGTTAATACTTTAGGAAAAATTGATTCTAATTTCCATATAATGCACCCCATACTGTTTAATGCTGCTAAGTGTATTCAAAGGCATTATTCTGGATTATCTCAGAACTGAAGTACCAGCTAATACAATTTTTTTATTATGTGAATTAGTCATAAAAGTTTAATGTCACAGTATAGATAATAGTAGTTGACTCCTTTGTGTTTCTCTTAATATCCTGTGGCAGGTGTTATATATATACATCCTTACTTGAAATGTGGTACAATAAAAGTTACACCATAAAGACAAAATACTGTTAAAATGAGTTTGTATAGTAAAGGGCCAAACATTGACTGTTTCTATTCTATTCTATTCTATTCTATTCTATTCTATTCTATTCTATTCTATTCTATTCTATTCTATTCTGTTCTGGATCCCGTACATATGTGATTTTGCTTCTGTCTTGTAATAGATAGTGATAATATCAATAGGTATGCCTTGCACACAGTCAGTACTTGCTTTTCTTTATTTTCCAATTATTTTCCTTTATTTTACCCATTAGAGAGTTCTCTGATTTTTTTAATTTATTAATAACTTTAGTTGTGTTGTGTTACCTTAACAGTGGAGTATAAGTATACTTGGTACAGCATAGGACAGGATCACACTATCTGTTTTAAAAATTTCAGGGTTTTTGCATTACATTTTTTTCTGTTCATTGCTCCATCTTGGACAGGGTGGAAGGAATAAAGAAAACTGCTTGTGTAACAGCAAAAGAGAAAAAGGAAGATATATAGAGATTTCCTGTTTTTTAAATAAAACTCCTTTGTAGTTTTGCAACTAATAGATGCAATGTTGGGTGGGGGGGACTTGGTCTTAGAAAAGCCTAGCACAAACCACCTGGTCTCTACTACACTGCCTAGATCCTCCAGGTACTGGGAAATGTAACAGAGTCCATAGCGAACTGAATATAAGAATCCCCAACCCACCTCTGAAGATTTTTAGGGAATGACTTTTTCTGAATAATACATCCAGTTCTGTATTATTGGAAAATTACATATTTGGCATGTAAAGCTGCCATATGTAGAAGCCAGTAAATAGCTGGCCCACAGCTCCTGCCTCTCCCTGCAGGTTATCACCAAGTTACCAGTTCCTTTCCCAGCTTCCCTTCCTTTTGTTAAAGTCTTGGATACCAAAGCTTACCACAGAAACCACCTGTCCCTAATTATTCAGATATTTTGGTTGTGAAAAAGTAAATAAGTTACTAGTCCTTTAGGCTATTTATATCCAGAATGAAATAAGTACTAATGTGTGCAGAAATAATCTCCTTAAAAATGCACAGTTGTTTTCCTGCAATTCTGTAATCGTGACTTGAAATGAGTATTCTGACTGTCCTACTAGGACATGTTATTTTAGGTATCCTTGTACTCACACTGCTTCCTTTAACTGTCACCTGCCTAGTTATCTGCACAGTGATTAATAAAATCATGGTTACTGCCCACACATTTATGAAAAAAAGAGTAAGTGTGAAGAGTTACTGCACATACAAACAACTAAGGGCTCTTGGCTTTTCACGGTTCTCAGGGTACCACCGCTGATTACCACAACCTGCAGGGTACATAGTCCAAACTGTGCTACAGATGTATCACTCCCTTGGATTATTTCAGACAAGTGCAATCTTTCTTTACCAAGGCAACCTCAAAATTGCCGTGACATGAATTTTTCTTTTCAGGTGACACATTTTTCACAAAGAAAGAACATCTGATGACAGCTGCATTGACATAGAACTGTGTAGGACCATCTGCCTCAGAAATCTTAGCTTCTCCATGTGCTATAATTCACAGCAATCATTCCTGAACTATTTTCCTGTTTGTTTGGACATTTTGAGAGTCAGGGTATTATTTATTCTGTCTCCCTCTTCCCTGACTAGTGCTAAATTCTAAGTAATCTATATCATTCCTTCTTAAATCTCTAATATTGACTGCCCCCCTCAAAGCCAAGGCATGACATTTGGTGTCACCAAATCCCTCCACAGCTCCACTATCAAGTAAGCATACAAAGTACTCCATGAGCAAAAGCAGGCAAGAATAAGGGTGCCAGAGTTCTAGCTAAATCTTGAGTAGGAGTCTCAAGGGATTCCTTACTCCCCATATTCTAAGTTACTTTAACAACTAATAACTACTCCAATAAGACAGTTTTTAATGAGAAATAGTTTTAATCCTTAGCATATTTTTTACTAGCTATGTGTAGAATGAAGATTATGTTTGTTTTCAGTCCAATTCCATGTTTCACTTCTAGCCCTCATACCTTGGCCAAAGTTGATGTCCAGTCCAGCTGAGGCATTAATTTTTGTTTTCAGAAAATGCATAATTTATTGTGGAAATGTATACTTTATTCAATCTCTGTCTCTTAATTTGCTGTTAATAATGCACCTTATTTGTAACTATGGAGAGAATCTACTGCAAGATATCTGTGGCAAAATTATATCCAGAATTATGGAACTGAATATTTTTTAAGCTTGGCTTTGTATCACATGAGGGCATATATATGCTTATATGGGATGCAGGAATGAATAGCTGGTCAGTCATCCTGAACTTCCCTGCCCATCAACTAGCACCTTCTGTTAAGAACGGAGATGCTTAATGAGTTGCTTTGCCTTCCAGATCACCTGAGTAAGCAGAAATTAAATTGACTGTGATGTTCATTTCCTCTCTTAAAAGAGTCTGAAAACAAATAACAGTCCACCCATCCATATCATTCATCAGAAATGTTTGACTCAAAACACACCATAAAAGCTAGATACGTATTCTACCTATTCTAGAAACTGGCTTCTTTTCTAGACATGAGACAGACAGACTGAACCTGGTTGCAAGGCCATATGAAAGTTTACTTTAAACCTTCAGTAAAACTACACTCACTTATCCCAGGCAAAGGAGGCCTTGCTTTGCAGGCAAGAGTTGAAAGACACTGATGTTCAGGTCCAGGAAAAATTGTGACAAAACTGTCAACTCCAAGTCATGCCACCATGGACAGAACTGAAAGTGGGGTCTCCCTCCCACCTCATACTGCTCTGTGAAAACAGTGGTGAGGGCAATGCCACTGATATAGGTAGACCAGCTGAATGCTTATTTACCACAGGATTTTCTGCCAGCACTTTTCAGCTTAATTTTAATGTTTATTTAATGAGCGTTTCATTTTTACTCCTTGCCCTTTTGAGAAGCACTAAGGAATATAAAGAGAGTGAAGTTGTTAAATAATTTAATAAACTTCTAAATAAGAGAAACATTATCTAGTTCCTCAAATTCCTTTTATGGTTAAATCATTTTGATTTGAATTTCAAGGCACATACCATTAAGGTTTTTGAGAGTATGTACCATAAATATTGTCACTGAGCTATGAGACTGTTTCTTATAGCATGACTCACAATTTAGGCTTGATAAACAAATTCATCAGCACTGTAAAGTTATATCACCAAATGCAAGTTGCAGCAAAAAGACATACCTTAGAACGGAAACCATTACCCAAACTAAAGAGGATAATGTTATTAATATTTTAAAACTACTTCATTTATTGTGAAACTTCTCACTGATTTTACAAAACAATTCTAACCTCTAAGGGTGGATCCACACCAAAGAAATTAAAACCTAACACATTGCATCTTGAAAAACAAGGATTTCAATACATTGCCAAAACAAATTATTTTGACTTGCTTTAAAAATATATGGAGGCTCCTTCAAGTATTATCATGGATAAGTCATTATATGACTTGCAGGTTTATACATCACTGCTCTTTGCTGTCAGTATGAAAAATAGGACTTTTTGTTTACTTAAAAAATTGAAATGCCATGGTTCTGCTGTTGAAAAATGGGGTAGGAAAAAACTGTGTCCTCCCATTTTTGAAAAATGTATTTTTTATTGAAGCAAAAGAGATAGGAGGAGAAAGAGATCATGTACACTCAGGGAACCAAACTGGTCTCTATTTATACAGGAAAAAGGCTAATAATAATAATAGGCGCGTCATTGAAGACAAAGTGTCCAGAATTAAGTATGGAGCTGATGACAACATGAGACAAAAATTAAGGTCTCAGCCTACATCAGAGCCACCTTTGAATCCCAGTAGATACATAATTAATAAAGGCATGATGAAATAAGAATAATGGTTCATGATAGATTGAGACTCCCTAGTCAGAATGCATCTGTTAATAATAAAAAAATCCCTTCTGGAATGAGAGTTTAATAGTTCTCATTCATGCTTTAAATAGTAGATCACAGCAATAAATCAGCATTATGATTTTAGGGGGTACAACTTATGAAATATAATATATTGTTTCTGGCATTTCATTTACTGTAAAATCGTTTTTAAAATATTCTGTAATATTCATTTTCAGAGGGAAATTGATCAAATAATAATGCAAATACTAAAGTACAGCCTGCATTAATCTTAATTTTTTTAATTTTTAAAAGCCTATGAAAAGTAATTTAGCTGTTGTGATGGGAGGACACATTATTTTGACAGATTCTGAAAATCTGTGGAATAATAAGGGAGGATCATGTGTGTGCGCGTGCATTACATGTACTTTAAGGCCCAACCATGCAGCTGTGAAACGTCTGTAGTTTCTGTCCCAAACTTATATGACCAGGTCCACTCTGATGGTACTCATAAACAATTTATTCCAAGATAAGTTTGCTACATTTTAGAGTAGTAAACTTTAAATTTTGATAATTCTCTTTAACTAACTAACTAACTAGTCTTCCTTTGTTTGTTATCAATTTCCTATAGAAAATGTTAGGAAATACTGGCTATATTACAAATCCTGAGATAACCTAATTTGTTTTTCTGATGAAAAAATGCCACTAATATTAAAAAAAACAATAGCTACATAGTAAGTATTATTGAGTTTTCCAAGCAAGGAGGTCTTTCTTAAGCAGCCTCAAAGGCAGACAGAAATGAGCAATGACTGTACCAGATGGCAGGACTCCCACTAAAGTAAGCCCATGATGAATCTGTGTTTCCCACCTCATGAAGAAAGATAAATTACCTACATGGATCTCCTCCAGTAATGAATAGCTGTAATTTTAATATCTACTAAGCTCATGCCCATATCATTAATCCAAGAATAGGTCATGTTTCTAAAGCTGAACAATTAATGGTTCCTCCAACCTAGTGATGGAAAGCAAACAAACCAAAATGAGAATTAAGTTCCGAAATAGTTTGAAGGAGAAGGAAAATCCCAGAAAAATGAAACCCCTGGTTCCGATATGGGTCAAGAGAAAATTGTTTCTTCCACCCACCTGCTTCTATGCAGTTATTTAAAAATAGAAATTGAAATTTCTAGATAATTTTTTTCAATATAAACATTTCACAAAAAAGTGACATCTCCAGACTCCTGATTATCTTTGTAATTAGTCAGAAATATTGCCTGAATCTGCCACATATTACACATATTTGCAGTTATGCTGATTTTTTTTTCACTTAAAATTAATTATTTTTTCTCCACAGTTAACTTTGTTTAGAGTAATTAAGTAAATTGTGAGGTTAAAGAAACATATTTGTAGTATTATTCATGTCACACAATACACATGAAGACTAAAAGGGAGCATTAATACATATTTAAAAACTAAATGCAAGGCACTTGAAAATTTTCCCATGCCTTTTTTCTGTCATACAATGTTGAGAAGTTAGTAGTCTGAAAAGCTTTGTCCAAAGGCACAAGAGAATCTCAGGTTTTGCTAAAGAATAAATATCTAACCATTCTTAGGAGATTAGCTGATCACTTAGAGCAATAAATGAGAAATTTCCATGAAGAACAGTGCAAATGAGATGAGAAGAAAATTATTTTTATTCACATACATGTTTTCTTGGGTTTTGGGTGTGGTTCTGTTTTTGAGATATGTTCTGAAGGAGATCCTCCCTGCACTTCTGAAGACCTACTGTATACATATTTTGTGATGATAGAAAATGGGATCAATTGATCAAACCTGAAAATGTGGTGAAAAGTGAAATGAAGGACAGCAAAACAGCTGTCTGGTAATTGCTTCACAATACTGAGATCAGGTTTGTTTGTAGCAATATAAGAATTCAGACAATCTGTACTGCGTATGCTAGTAGGCAGTCAGGCTGAGTTCACAAAACATGTACACTCTGCTATTTAGATGTTCATGTAAGTCTAGAAAAAAAAGAAAGAAAAAAGTTTGAGAAAATTACATACTACTAAATGAATTAATATAACTCTACAAGATTCCATAGACTTATTACTACTCAGAGCTTGTGGAGACAAACTGAGGAAGAACTGAGCATCAATAATCTTTGTATGTCGGGGCTTATAACAGGCCCCTTAAGACCCAGGCAAATGGCATGCCCTTGTTCTGGAAGATAATCAGGCACGGGTATTAGGAATCAAGCCAGAGGCCAGACTCCTACTTGGCAGATTCAAAAAGCCTCCTAGACAAAAAGAAAGTGAGGGATGGCTTTACATTTTTTCTTTTAGATGGAAAGGCTTAAAGACGAAGAGGTGCAGAAAATATCTGACAATATAAAAAGTTGCTGTCAAAGTGAAGCAAGAGGAGGATGGTGTCTCCTTTGAAGCTGGTCAGAAAAGTTTGTTGCTGAGTTAGGTGAAGCTGTCTTCTTCTTTTGGAGAACTGACAGTAAAAACTTCTTAAGAAATTCTATATGGGGATGGTTGTGGCCCTGAATGCAGCAGTTTACATTAAGATAACCAAACACCCCCACTTATGCAAATTCCTGTTGGAATTTTCTTGAAGTTCTAAGGATCTGCAGAGATCCAGAAAGCCTCTGATATATTTTATAGTAAATAATTAACAATAATACAAAATGTTAGTGCTGGCTAAAATAATGAATATTTGGTGTGAGTACACATATTCCTTTAAAGCTATGTCTATTTCCTTCACATAATTTCATTAATAAATTCAGTTGATTAGCATTATCCTCACTCACACAGAAAAATAAAAGTCAGATAACAACAATTCTTCAAAAATCAGCCATCTTCTATTACCAAGTTTTGTTTTCTTAGCAAACAGGCCTGCATACTCATTCAAGGAACTATTTTACTTGAACATTCTTCCCTAATCATTAAATAATCATACAGCAAGTGTGATGGAAAGACAGTATTGACCAAAATGCTAGAACAGAGCTATGGTATTGGAAACCAGAATAAAAATGGTGATCTCAAGAAAGCAATGCAGATTTACCCTTTGAGACCACATACTTGCTTAAGTGATAACTTACCAAAGAGAAGATTAAACGCAGTAAAACTAATTCTTTACCCATAAGAAAGAGCAAGAAGTTTTCAATTTATCTTGACCTTCCTTAACAAACTGCTCTTGTGATTACAAAAATGCAGAAGATAAGCTCAGCTTGCCCAGTTCTCTCACCAGTTAAAATCATGAGATACAGAATATTCGTTGTTTCAGCCAGCGCTAACATTTTGTATTACTGTTAATTATTACAGTGTTCTGTATCAAATACGCATTCCGAAGGTAATCATAGCCATCCTCGGATACACTAGTGACCCTGACATGAACACCACCAACCATCAGGGAGTCAGTGAGCCACATCACAGCTAAGCCAGGTAAGCCCACGCCTGTGCCGCACCTACATGGGGGCCTCCAGGCCTGTGCTGTGCGGGTCAAATCCCTTGGCAGCAGAATGAACTTAGCCAGCACACTGCAACAGAGGAGGTGGCAGGCAGGTCCCACAGGGTGCCAGTGAGCCTTGCCTTTGTCTGCAAGTGCTCCAAGAAGTTCCCATGTGAACTGTTTTTGTTTTGGCTGTAGAATTGATAAAGAGCTGTTTCCTCGCAAGAAAATGCTGTAATAGCTCAACTGACTGAAAGGGGAGAAAACCCTGCTGGGGATGGGGACTGCATGGCATGCCGCACCTGTGGTGGAGTCCAGTTCCATGCTAACCACCCAGGGCTCCCAGCATCCAAAGGAATGTTAGTTTGTCTATACTATTCTCTTCTTATAATGTTAGCTCTATTAACAGTATTTTAAATTAAATGTTATGGAGTCCAAGTGCCCAGTTTCTTACTGGGATCATTACAGATCAGAACCTTCCAGTGCAAAACAAATGTTGAGTCAAACTGCCAGGTGGAATACACAAGCTTCATTCAGCTGATACAACTGACAGTTCTTAACTTAAAGTAGAGGGTCTGGCCATTTGTGCCCTAACCTTCCTTAGGAAAAATGACAATAACATATCGAGCTATGGAAATTTAACTTATGGCCTATAGAAATGGATTTTTTCATGCCACTCAGAAAGGACCTATGGCTAACATAATAGAAAAACCTCTGGAAGTGAATACAGCTTGCAGTAAAAGGACACTTTAGGAAAGCAGTGTTTATTTTAATGTCTATAGTTCATCTGTGTCACCGTTATTTTAAAAAATGGTTATCAGCAGCAGCTCCATGAGCAGTGCAAGGGAAATGTAGTTATTCAATACCTTTGAATTGAAGTTCTTTCTGTTGACTCTGTGAATTGCATGATGAAAATATATATTCATTAATGACAGATTCTTTTAATTTGGCTCTATCAGAAAATATTTTATAAGCAATAAATGTGTTGTATCCAAATCCTTTGCAGTGGAAATGATAAGTAACAAAGATTATTGAGATACTTTACTAGAGAGAGCTAATAAAGTATGGCAAATTTAATATATCTGTTTTCTCCCTCAGGATAAGACTCATTACCATGCATAATGCTTTTCAAAGACCACATATTGTAACAGAGGTGGACAAAAAGTTGTTTATATAGATTCTAAAATTCATAAAATTCATCTCATATTCACACATTACTGCTGACCAAGGTCATCTTGCTGTCACTGTTAGAGCAGAACAGAATAACTGTTAAGTACATATTTCAGCAGTTATAAACAACTGGCAGTAGAAAAGCTGTATGTGTTTATTCTGTGTGAGCTGTTGTTTCCTCTTCATGGAGTCTTCTGGTGTTCAATAAAACCTTCAATTAACCAGACACTCCTTGACTATGTGTGAGGAGTAACACTGTATATCATAGTATATTGTAAAACAGAGCAAATACAAATATACAGTAGATTCTCCAGTAAAGGCTGAATAAGGGCATCACGTTTAGGAAATAATCATGACAGATCCACCTTCAAAGCCAAGGAATGATTGTCACTAAGTTCAATATTAAGTTGATGGGATTCATTCTGAAACTAATGAAAAATGTGATAAGAGAGAAAGTCATTAAGAACCTGTGCCCAGTGGTTATATTGTTCATGTGAGAAATCTCACAGGTAGTATGGAGATACCTAGCTATCACTTTTGTTTTGTTTTAGTTATTACTTTTGTTTTGTTGAATACATGAATAATATAACTGCTGAATTAGTCCACAGTACAGCAGGGACATACTCACATGTATGAGGTACCTTGCCTTTCTGTCAGAGCAATGTAAACTGGCTAAAATATTCAAGTTACCATTGTCTCTGAGATATTTAAGACATGATTTACAACATAGTATTCCTGTTTTATTTTGCAGTGTTTTTCTATTCATTGAAGTAGTGTAAGCCTGTAACATGTTTTTCTTAATCTTTTTTGTTTCATAAACATGACCACATCTATGAGAGCACATAATTCTGAAAGTGCCTAGAAAGAGATTTCTTACAATTCAGTAAATTTCATATATTTGGGTGCCCTGCAATTTAAACACTCATAGAGACATTCCCTTACTTGTTATGTCCTTCTGATGCCTATGGGGTTTAAAGACTATTATAAAAGATAATAAATTTATCATGAACAGAAGGTCTATTTTCTTAAGTTGATAGGGCTGTATTTGAGGAAAAGCATTTCTTTGTTTAGTAGACATTGTTTCATATGCAGTGCAGATCTGTTTCCAGTTCTGAGCAACAGCGGTGCTGAATGGGACAGATCAGCATGTTTCTTCTCAGTAATATCAACAGGTATTTTCTTTGACTCTAACCTATAGAGAAATAAGGATTTGGGGTCTGATTTGTTAATCAGAAAGCATCTGCTTTTTATAGTCTTTATGAGCTTTTCTGTTCAAAATGTTACGTAAAATCAATTGGGGAAATGAGAGAAATAGCAATTAAGATAAATTTCCTTTAAATAGTCATTGGCCTCTTTTGGAACTTAATTTGTTGTCTCTGAGTCTTTGAAAAAAAGTCAAAATTATACTTTCATTGGTAATGATCTCCACAGTGTAATATTTTATTTCTTGCGCTATTTAAAGAATGAGACACTCAAAGGTGACTTGTCTGCTTACAGTACTGCTTGTATCTCCTGTGTTGTACAGAGTGACACCAGAGAGCTAAAACCCATCTTTTTTTTTTTTTAATAATTGTTGTGGTTTTGCCCCAGTCAGCAACCAAGCACCACACAGCTGCTCGCTCACTCCACCCTGGTGGGACGAGGGAGAGAATCGGAAGAGTAAAAGTGAGGTAACTCATGGTTTGAGATAAAAGCAGTTTAATGGGTAAAGCAAAAGCTGCACACGGAAGCAAAGCAAAACCAGGAATTCATTCACTACTTCCCATGGGCGGGCAGGTGTTCAGCCACCTCCAGGAAAGCAGGGCTCCATCACGTGTAGCAGTTACTTGGAAAGACAACCACCATTACTCTCAATGTCCCCCCTTTTTTCTTCTTCCCCAGCTTTACATACTGTGCATGAGGTCATATGGTATGGAATATCCCATTGGTCAGTTTGGGTCAGCTGTCCCAGCTTCTTGTGCACCCAGCAGAGCACGGGGAGCTGAAAAAGTCCTTGACCAGTGTACCTGCTACTTAGCAACAACTAAAACATCTCCACATTATCACTGCTGTTTCCAGCAAAACTCCAAAACATAGCCCCATACTAGCTACTATGAAGAAATTTAACTCTATCCCAGCTGAAACCAGGACAATGATATTTTATCATATTGAAATTAAACACACATTTTCAAAATGTAGAATCCTGTGCACATGAATCAGTTTCTTGCACATGCATTAGACTCTGTATATACCTACCTAGTGATTTGCATACATAATTGCCGGAACTGCATGCATAATCATGGTAGAGTTTTCACTGAGATGTTGATCGTTACTTAATTTTGTCACAGAGTGATTTTAAAATACCAAATTAAATAAAAGGGAAACTAAGTTCTTGGGCTTTGTAGTAATTCTTGGCAAGTGACTGAGTGTTTTTTCATGGTAGTGATTCTTCTGTGTAATTACCTAGGAACTTACTTCAATGAAATGTACCTGAATCTGCTAACAATGCTACAGTTTTTTATTTATCTACCCAGAGAGCACAAGCAGTAATAACATAGAATTGCAACACCTGCTTTACCAATAGCCCTAAGCTTTGACACAGAAAGATCGACTGTTTCTGCATTTTCCTCTAACAAATTCTTGGCCATTTGATGTTGTATCATTTACATGAAATCTGTGAAAGATTTGGCCAGTATAGGTCAAAACTGATGAGATTGTATTTTAGGCACAGTGGGTCCAGGCAAGATTCACTCAGCAGTATATACTTTCCCTTTCCAACTCTCTGAAATATACAATCCCCTTAATGAAAGAGGTGTCCATGGAAGTTTCAGGACTAAGCAAATATTAAATTAGTGGGGTTTTTAGCTTCACAGTAAAAGCTATCCTTTTCTTCAAATTTGCTACATCTTCATCTTATTTTAGAAATCTTAGAAATGTGTTGTTGAGTTCCAAACATTATACTGACTTTCATGAATTTATGTTTAAATTTAAAAGCCAAATGAGAAAAATTATTGTAACAATAGCTCCTGATTTTAATTTTATATTAATGCTTAATCTTAGAATTTTTCAGAAATGAGAAGTCTGATAAAAGCAGAAGCCAGGACAAGGTTTCAGAAATGTTAGGTCTTTGAAATGTTTGCATTCCTTAGGCATGTGCAACATTGCTTAGCCATTCTGTTATTCTTCACTTATTTTCTGCCCTCTTTGATGCTTTTTGGTTGTTGGAGGATGGGGGGAACATATTTTTTTTGTTTGGTTTTTTTCCTGGTGAAGCTCAATGATGAGTATTAACAAGCTCAGAAAGAGATTTTTTTAAAATAAATTTTTTTTAGTTTAAAAGAAAATAAACTTCCTTTATTATTTTATAAAAGAGAGCATTAGTTGCAATGATTACAAGACAAAGGGCAAAACTGGAGTGGCTATATGTGCAGCTAAATATCCAATGTAGGTTAAAGTTTCATATGTATCCTTTATACCTGCTATATATATATAGTAAGAAACATAAGATATTGATATTTTTGCTATTTATTTCCACAGTATACTGATGCAGACCAAATACAGGCCCTATATTTGATATATTCACTATATATTCATCAGTTTGTGCTTTTCATACTAAAGAAAGGAAATTTGGCAACCCTCCTCTTATTTAGCATGAATGAAACAACTATATTTTTTATTTAAACTTGTTCACTACCAGGTTTAACAAAATTATGCTATAAGCCCAGGTTTTTTAGGCTTACTAAAGAACTGACCTAAGAAACTGAAATCTACTCAGGGTCTATAGATAGGCTTGAAGGAAGTGTAAGACATGGAAGACATATGATGCAAAAGCTGAGAAAGCAGAAGTCTTCAGTTAACAGAATTCTGTCAGTCCTCATGTTCTTGATTGCTCAAATTAAAATTTCATTCTTGCCTCAGGTTGCTTTCTGTACGCACTGAGGTTGAATGCTTGCAGGGAAATGGTACTTTAAGATCAAACAAGTTGGCTCATAAGAAAGCTTGGTCCTTGCTTCTGTGCAGTGTTGGAGAAACATCAGTCTGAGCTACAAGTATTCACCTACATAGCTTATGAAACCACTCTGTGCATCCTGAGCATTATGTGGCAGTGTGATTACTTGCACTTAACCCAGGACACATTACGCGGTATACGGTACATACGTATACTGCAACTTGAACAAAGACAAGTCTCAAAGTTATTGTATGAAAGAAAATAATTTACTCTTAAGTAGTCTACAACTACAACTTCAGATGCTGAAGGAAGGGGAGAAAACACACTTTTTGTTAAATTTATTTATTGGTTATAAAAGAGTAAGTGAGAAATACAGCATATAGGTTTCTTGTATCTGTATGTCACTGGGGAGGTGGAAACACAGTCCCTAATCACTGGTCCTGCATCAGTGCCTTGCCTCTGAAAGTAATTCCCAGTTAGATAAAAAGTTTTGTCTTTCTGTCTTCTAGTTATCTTCTTTAGCACCAGGCGGGTAATGTGAGTTCTTGGCAAACCACTGCCTATTTTTAGTGTGTTTGGTTTCATTTTCAGTAGTGGTTTTGTTTTATTGTTTTTTTCTTCTTGAGCAGACATATCCTCTAAATAACCAAAATGTTAGCACTTCCTTTTTTGAATGTATATTGCCTTAAGGGAGGGATAAGGAAAATTCTCTTCTCCTTCCTAGTTTGAAAAAGAAAAAAGGTTGTGTTCTTAACATTTTCAACATGAGTTACTCTGTTTGCAGAAAATGGACAGAAACATTTGGAACAAATTTTATGAACTGACAGCCCTGTATAATATAATTATTAAGGAGTTTGTAGAGCTTGAATACATACATGTTCTTGGCATTTGAGTATATAATAATATTTAATCATTACAACTGCTGACATTTAAGAAAATATGCTTAAGCAAAATATTGTCTGCCATCGTTGGTAAATTTTCCAATAAATCAGTTTTAAATAAAATTTTCAGCATATGTTGAGCTTAACATGTTGGCAACTGTTCAGAACAAAACTATGCCAATTCTTTTATTTTATTTGCTTTAATTAAGAAAGCAATTTGCATTCAATATTTGCAAACTAACACAAATCTACAAAAAAACAACTGTGAAAATATTTTGTTGGAAAGTCAATTTTCTGCTATCTCTATGGGGTTCTTGAAATTTAATTTCAAGGTGGAGAGGTTAAACAGCACCATTTCACTATCATTATTTCCAGTTGAAGGTCTTAAATGTCTTATATGTACTGATAAAATAGACTAATCAATAGAAAGTTGCTGTTCTGTTCTCAAGTAAGAAACAATAAATTTTGCCTTTGAGCTATACGCAACTGAATTATAGAAATTAGTCTTAGCAGTGTTTTGTTTTTAATTACTGTTTTGTCAAATCATTGATCTTACTTTCTCCTCGTGTACTAATACACTATTTGGTTTGTATTTATTTCTATCCACCTTTTCCTATTTTTAAATAAATCATATTGAGTTTATTAAGATAAGTACAAATAGTGAAATAATTTTCAGATGTTTTTTCCACACAATTTAATAATCAGAAAACAGAAAAGAGTACAACAGGGCAAAGTACTGCAGGGTGCTGATGTAATTTAACTATGTACTGCAGATGGTAGCACATCCATAAAGGATTGTGTAGGTGATGCTGTACGAATAACGTGCCTAGTTTGTTAAAACATTTGGATGATAGATATGTACCCTGTGAAGCATATTCTTCCATTAAAAATATATAGAAGCAGATTATTATCTTAACCTTTTATCAGCAAACTGGATAAGTAGTATTTTTACCCTCTAGACAGATGACTTGACCATCACAAGGATTTTATTTTAGCATTGCTGTACTTCTTAGGGAAGACGAAGTCATACCATGGCTGAGTGACTACAAGGGTCTTCTGATAGATGATTGAACTACTAACTCAGGAGGTTAGGTAGACCAGAACTAAGTTAAATCAATTCCATAAAAAAACTGATAGTAAAGTCAGAAAATAACATAGACAAATCAAAGCTGTCACGTAGCAAATTGTCTTAAAGCTCTTATTATATGATATAACTATATCCTACCATATCTACCACAGAAAGTAATTGCATTCAAGTATTTGCTACTGAATCTTTAGAATTCTATTTTCAGTGATATGGCTAATAGGATTTTCTCTAAGTTTTGAACTGCAGGAATGGTTATATAACTTTAATATTAAACAAGACCTCCTACTTATTTAGATCCAAGCTACCATGTACCAGAAGAGATCTGTTCTTTTCATGCATACCAAGAGTTAGAGTTCAGCCCAAGGGCTCAAAGGGGTGAAGTCAAGCATGTGTGTAACTGCTCACAGATTGAAACCCAAATGAAGACTATGCATACAGTGTTACACTATTAAATGGGGACACTATATACTTCTATTTTATTGACCCTGCTAGTGCTTGAATAAACCAAGATGCTGTTTTTTTGTAAACGAAACTATTGTCAAAAAGTCAAAGTTGAAAATTATGAAAGATGTGGAAACTTTACAGGATTACCATTAAAATAACCTCACACCAACAACTGGCTACATTTCACTGCAAGTCTGTGGAAAACCTATTTTTATAACTGAATAAACACTATCTGACCTTAAAGGAAAGAGGCATTTGTTACTTAAAATATTTTCACCAGTGGAATACCCCATATCAGTGTTCTGAGGTGAATTAATTTCCTTTAGTAGTGCAGCCTGAAGAATAATGTATCAAACATTAAACTCTCAAGATTTTGTTTCAAAGAGGTCTAGTTAATAAGTCTCTACTTTCTACTAAAGTTCATGCCATAATTCAGTACAGTTATTTTTCTTACCTCTTTCTTCACAATAAGAGCTTTTTTAATGGAAAAGTCAAAGCGTTAACAACTGGAATGACTAATGGAGGCTATGCCATAGTATGCAAATAATTTAAAATACATTACCATTCTATGGAATAGAAACAAGTAGATTTCTCTTTTTACATCTGCAGTACTTCTTTCAAAGTCAACAAAATCAAGTTGAAGAACAGAATAAATAGAAGAACCATTACTCTATAACTGTGTGTAGGGCAAAAACAGAGAGACACCAAGAAACTAAAAATCTTTCACGGTACATCTATGTGCTCTAAGAAACATGTGCTTATATCATAAGAGAATGTGGGCCTAAAGTAATCTGGTACTTTTTGCCTGTTTCAGTAAAAGGGAACAAAATTAGGGCAAAATTCCAAATACTTACAACTTTCCTTTTTTTCCTTTTCATCTGTAAACTCCATCCACAAGAAATGTTTCTCAGATACCTTCAAAGCAACCAAACAGTCTGGGCATGGGATGGGAGGGAGTTTTAATTTCCATTATGCAGTTGAAGTCTCAGTCAAATTATTCTGCAATCAGTGAAAAAACTCCTATTTTCTTTTTTGTTTTCCTTAATTTTGACCATGAATTTCCTTCTTCTCTTACCTAGCTATGCAATAGAAAATGAACTTTGGATGCTGCAACATACATTCTGTCTGCTGAGAGTCGCAGTGCAAGTCACACTAATCTCCAACTAAAAGGGACATATTGCTAGAGGACAGGTGTAAAATGTCAAGGTCCCCATACCTGCTCTGTAATGAATGTAAAGAATTTAAGCCCATAGAACACCAAATATATATTAAAGCAACTGTGTGAATGAAACGCCTATAGAACAGTTCTTCAGAAGCCTAGTTTAAAACCCAAAATTATTATCTAGAGATTTGCCTTATCCTTGTATAAAGCAGTTGGAAAATGTTTTGGAAAAATGTATGGATGCTGCAAAAATAAAGGTTCATCTTTAGTACTAGGAGGCGAGGTTTAATATTGAGTCTATTCCCAGAATGTAAAACTAAACCGCCTGATTTTCAAAAGAACTAAATAATGTACTGCTCATTAAGGTTGGATTCTAGATAGCTTAAGACATTGTAGGCATAGGAAAAGAAAAAAACAAAAAACCAAAGATTGTTTGTGACACAAAGAATCTATGCTCCCTAAGTATGATTCAGTATTCTGTGGTAGGGAATTAGACACACACCTCTGGGGAAACCTGTGTGCTCAAGCACCCTTCTAAAATGCCTGCACACCAACGCATGCAGCATGGAGAATGAACCTGGGGAACAATAGGCCAGTCAGCCTCACCTCTGTCCCTGGAAAGGTGATGGAGCTGTTCATCCTGGAGGTCATCTCCAGGCATGTAGAGGACAAGAAAGTTGTCAGAAACAGTCAACCTGGATTCACCAAGGGAAGACCATGCTTGACCAACCTGACAGCCTTCTATGATGGCATGACTGGCTGGGTCAATGAAGGGAGAGCAGTGGATGTTGTCTATCTTGACATCATTAAGGTGTTCGACACTGTCTCCCATAGCAACCTCACAGGCAAGCTAAGGGCAGTCTTTTGCAGCACCCTATTCAAACTACTGTCATCTCAAAGAAATTATTAAAACATGAAGTTATTCAAGATAGGCAGGCAAATGTAACCCATCCTACACTATGATGAAAAGTAATGAATATCAATTTTCTCATGTCTCCTTCCACTCCCAAGTTGTAACTAAAATGGCAGTTAGATACAAAGATTAGCTTTTTTAAAAGACTCAATAGTATGACACACTTTTTCCCCAGTTACCACACTGTACTAGCAAATACAATTATGCACAATAAGTGGCCTAAGACAGATTAGGTATTTCCCTCACAATAGATCTGCAACATTGGTGTCAGTCACCATGAGTTGTTTTTATAAAAGGTTCAGCATGAAAGCTTCTCTTTCAACAGCCAGAAGAGTCACTCACCTTATGAATCAGTATTCAAGTACAGAGCATCAGACCCTGCAATGTACAAGTTTCCACTTCTTGACAGGTGCACAAACTGGTGGAAATCATCTCAAGTTTGTGGAATTAACTGTGTAATACAGAAGAAGATTATTTTTAAATTCCTTTTCTGCTCCACATAGATGCTTCATATAATTCTGCAGCAGGTTAGGGATTGACCTGGCTCTTAAATAAAAAAAAAAAGAGGGAAATAATAGGATGATAATGAAACATCCGTCATTGTTTTTCACTTATATTTTAAATGCTAAAATAGAAAATATCTCTTAATTACAAATCAGGGGTGATTAATTTTGAAGAGGTTACCTTACCAATACGATATTCCAAGTAAGAAACAAAATTAGTTATCTTCCATAGGTGACTTAGTTATTTTAATGTCAAAACTACTAGGTGTTGGATCACTTTTATGATCCCTTTCTCAAAGTTGTGCAAATAAAAAGTATATAAATAATAATAAATATGTCTACTTTTTAATGAACAGGAAAGCTATTTTTAAAAAAAGACATAACATTCTAGTATGTAGACTGAAGTAGAATTTATTTTCAAGAAAGTGTATTCAGGGAAGTCAGCCCCCTGAGCTGGAAGGCAAGGACACAGAGCAGAATAAACCCCCCATAATACAGGAGGAAGCAGTTTACAGTCTGCTGCGCCACCTGGACACTCTCAAGTCTATGGGGCCAGATGGGATCCACCCAAGAGTACTGAGGGAGCTGGCAGAGGAGCTCGCCGAGCCACTCTCCATCATTTACCAGCCATCCTGGTTAACACGGAAGGTCCCAGATGGCTGGAGGCTTGCTGATGTGACACCCATCTACAAAAAGGGCTGGAAAGAGGATCTGGGGAACAACAGACCAGTGAGTGTGACCTCGGTGCTGGGGAAGGTTATGGAGCAGTTCATCTTGAAGCACGAATACCAGACAAGTGCAGGACAATCAGGTGATCAGGCCCATCCAGCATGGGTTCATGAAAGGCAGGTCCTGCCTGACCAACTTGATGTCCTTCTATGACAGGGTGACCTGTGTCGTAGATGAGTGAAAGGCTGTGGATGTTGTCTACCTGGACTTTAGCAAAGCCTTGACACAGCATCCTCCTAGAGAAGCTGACTGCTCATGGCTTGGACAGGTGTACTCTTTGCTGGGTAAAAACTGACTGGATGGCCAAGCCCAGACAGTTGTGGTGAATGGAGCTAAATCCAGATGGTGGCTGGTCACAAGCGGGATTCCCCAGGGCTGAGTTTTGTGGCCAGTCTTGTTTAATTTCTTCATCGATGACCTGGATGAGGGGATTGAGCGCACCCTTGGTAACGTTGCACGTGACACCAAATCGAGCAGGAGTGTTGATCTGCTCAAGGGTAGGTAGGGTCTGCAGAGTGATCTGGACAGACTGGATAGACGGGCCAAGGTCAGTTGTATGAGGTTTAGCAAGGCCAAGGGCCAGGCCCTGCACTTTTGTCACAACAACCCCATGCAACTTTACAGGCTTGAGGAAGAATGGCTGGAAAACTGCCTAGCAGAAAAGGACCTGGGGGTGCTGGTTGAACAGGAGGGATTGAACAGGGGGGTGCCACTTGAATAGGAGCCAGCAGGTGCTTAGGTGGCCAAGAAGGCCAACATCATCCTGGCTTGTATCAGGAATAGTGAGGCCATCAGAAGTAGGGAAGTGATCGTCCCCCTGTACTCAGCAATGGTGAGGCCACACCTTGAATTCTGTGTTCAGTTCAGGTCCCCTCACTACAAGAAAGACAGTGAGTTGCTGGATTGTCTCCAGAGAAGGGCAATGAAGTTGGTGAAGGGTCTGGAGAACAAGTCTTGTGAGGAGTGGCTGAGGGAGCTGGGGTGTTTAGCCTGAAGAAGAGGAGGCTGAGGGGAGACCTTATTACTCTCTACAACTACCTGAAAGGAGGTTGTAGTGAGGTGGGTGCTGGTCTCTTCTCCCATGCCACTACTGATAAGACAAGAGGAAATGGTATCAAGATGTGTCAGGGGAGGTTTAGATTGGATATTAGGAAAATGCCTTTGCTGAAAGAGTGGTCAGGCACTGGAACAGTGTGCACAGAGAGGTGGCGGAGTCACCATCCCTGGAGGTGTTAAAAAAATGTGTAGATATGGTACTTCAGGGCATGGTTTAGGAGGATGGGTGCATTGGGTTGGTGGTTGGACTTGGTGATCCTAGAGATCCTTTCAATCCTTAATGATTCTATGATATATTCTCTAATGTGAAAAATTCAGAAATTAAGAACATTACCAGAAAATTAACCCCAGTAGTTCATAACTTTCTAAAATATAAAAAAGTATTTGCAGGTGCTTTCTATATATGTGTACCCTATATTAACTCCACTTTAAGGTCAACAGCCAAAATTAACACATGGAATAACTTCCAATCAACAAAACAATTATAAAATAAAAATATATTTGAAGCGATAGAGTATTTCTAAAGGCCATGCTATAAACGAGTGTTCCTCATATGGTATGAAATGTTTATGAAATGTTTCTTCACTTTCCCAGGACCTTCTGAAAATTGTAATTGTACATATTTGTTCCTCAGTAGGCCTGAGGAATAGTAGATTGTTGCTAGTACAGGAAATGAGACTATTAGATAAGCATTGAAGGCAACGATATGTTGGTATTCTATCATCTCTGTCCTTATCTAGCTCTTATGATCATACCATAGTGGGGATGGACAACATCATCGTCCTAGGATATTTTTTATTAAAACACTGGCCTTGAGTGTTATCGGTTATTTGGGTCTTGCATGGAAGCCATTACTGTACTTTGGCTACCACCTCATTGAGAAAATTAGCAATCATACCTCCTCCTCTGAGATGTTTTTTATGGAGGAAATACAGACTGGCACCTTAGCTACCATCTTCTATAACACCTCCTCCTTCATTGCAACAACTTTTCAGTATCTTGAACAGCCTTGGGGAGTTAAGATATATCTGCTGGTATTGCTTTGGCAGATGGTGACAATTCTGCCTAAGGTTAATAAGCAATTTAAGAATATCATCCAGAGATCTGCCCCACGGCTGGATAGTTATGCATGGCAGGGTATGTGGGATAGTATGGGCAAATGCCTAAGACAGTGGGCACCCGGATTGTCATGGGACTTCACCCCTGAACAAGTGCAGAATCCTGAAAAATTAGTAGAATATTTGGAGAAATATGCTGTCACCCTGGCAATTCCAGAGAGATACAAATCACTGCAATGTGCTGGGGCCTGGCCCATGCCTATCGAGCCCTGTTTAACACTATTCAGTACCACCAAGGGGAAGAGAAAGCCTCTGGATCTCAAAAGACAAAGACAAGGAAAGCAACAAGCACAGCGGCCACTCAAACCCCCATGACAGACGCTGCAGCTACTCCAACCCAGTGACAAGCATTGCAGCTGAAGCAGAGGACCAACCCGTGCCAGTATCACTCGCCCCTCTGCACTAGAAGGAATCTTGGAAGAGAAAGTCAACTTGTTTAGGAAGAGATGATGAAGAAGCAGGGCCATCACAAGAGGAGGAGGAAGAGGAAGAGCTTGTACATGAAACGGAAACTACCCGATCCCTATCCTTAAGTGAGTTGTGGGATATGCAAAAAGATTTTGGCCGTCATTCAGGTGAGCACATTGTCACCTGGCTGCTCCAATGCTGGGATAATGGGGCCAGTAGCCTGGAACTAGAGGGGAAGGAAGCCAAACAACTGGGATCCCTCTCTAGGGAAGGGGGCATTGACAAAGCAATTGGAAAAGGGAAACAAGCCCTCAGCCTCTGGAGGCGACTCCTGTCTGGAGTGAAGGAAAGGTATCCCTTCAAAGAAGATATTGTATGTTGCCTAGGAAAATGGATGACCGTGGACAAAGGTATCCAGTACCTGAGGGAACTAGCTGTGCTTGACGTAATTTATAGTGACATAGACAATCAAAAATCATCCAAAGATCCAGATGAAGCCCAGTGCACATGACCCATGTGGCAGAAGTTTGTACGCAGTGCACCATCCTCATATGCAAACTCATTGGCAGTAATGTCCTGGTGAGAGGACAAGGCACAAACAGTGGCAGAGGTGATTGATATACTCTGGGAGTATGAAGCAAATCTCTCTTCCTCCCTCATCTCAGCTGTGGAGAAACTGTCCTGGGAGGTCCAGCAATTCAAAGAAGATATGTCCTACTCCCCAGCTGTATGGACCAGTATCTCAGCCATTAGGAGCAAGCGTCCCTTTGTCAAAGAAGGTGATACACACCACGGCCCACCCTATGGTTCTACCTGTGTGACCACGGAGAGGACATGATGAGGTGGGATGGCAAGTCTACCTCGACCCTACAGGCACGAGTGCATGAGCTGCAAGGAAGAAAAATCACTCAGGGAGGCTCTTCCAGGAAAGCTGCTGCTCCAGTTTCCAGTGAGCAAGTCCCCAGACAGAGGAGTAGAAACACTGATTTTATTTCTGAGCTTAACAGAGAGACTCTTGATTCACCTTTACAGGAAGTGAGTTGCGAATGCCATGATCAAGACTAGAGGGGCCCTGCCTCCAGCCAGGTGGAGGAAAGGGATAACCGGGCTTACTGGACTGTGTGGATCCGATGGCCTGGCACATCTGACCCACAGGAGTATAAAGCTTTAGTGGACACTGGTGCAAAGTGCACCCTAATGCCATCAAACTATATAGGGGCAGAACCCACTTGTAATGCTGGAGTGACAGGGGGATCCCAAGAGCTAACTGTATTGGAGGCCAAAGTGAGCCTAACTGGGAATGAGTGGCAGAAGCACCCCATTGCGACTGGCCCAGAGGCTCCGTGCATCCTTGGCATAGACTGTCTCAGGACAGGGTATTTCAAGGACGCAAAAGGGTACAGGTGGGCTTTTGGAGACGGAGGAAATTAAACAGCTGTCTACCTTGCCTGGTCTCTCAAAGGAGCCTCCTGTTGTGGGGTTGCTGAAGGTCAAAGAACAACAGGTGCTGATTGCCACCAAATCAGTGCACTGGCGGCAATATCGCACTGACAGAGACTCCCTGATTCCCATCCATGAGATCATTCGTCGACTGGAGAGCCAAGAAGTCATCAGTAAGACCCACTCACACTTCAACAGTCCCATATGGCCAGTGCGGAAGTCTAATGGAGAGTGGAGGCTAACAGTAGTCTATTGTAGCCTGAACGAAGTCACTCCACCGTTGAGTGCTGCTGTACCAGACATGCTAGAACTTCAATACGAACTGGAGTCCAAGGCAGCCAAGTGGTATGCCACAGCTGATATCGCTAATGCATTCTTCTCAATCCCTCTGGCAGCAGAGTGCAGGCCACAGTTTGCTTTCACTTGGAGGGGCGTCCAGTACAACTGGAATCGACTGCCCCAGGGGTGGAAACACAGTCCTACCATTTGCCATGAACCAATCCATAATGCATTGGAACAAGTTGGAGCTCCAGAACACGTTCAATACATTGATGACATCATCATGTGGGGAGATAGAACAGAAGAAGTTTTTGAGAAAGGAGAGAAAATAGTCCAAATCCTTCTGAAGGCAGGTTTTGCCATAAACCAAAGTAAAGTTAAGGTACCTGCAGAAGAGGAATCAAATGGCAAGATGGACGTCGTCAGATCCCAATGGATGTGATCAACAAAATAACAGCCATGTCTCCGCTAAGTAGCAAAAAGGAAACACGTGCATTTTTAGCTGTTGTGGGTTTTTAGAGAATGCATATTCCAAATTACAGCCTGATCGTAAGCCGTCTCTATCGAGTCACCCGGAAGAAGAATGATTTCAAATGGGGCCCTGAGCAATGACAGGCCTTCGAACAGATTAAACAGGAAATAGTTCATGCTGTAGCTCTTGGGCCAGTCCGGGCAGGACACGATGTAAAGAATGTGCTCTACACGGCAGCTGGGGAGAATGGCCCTCTGGCAGAAAGCACCAGGGGAGACCCGAGGTCGACCCTTAGGGTTTTGGAGTTGTGGATACAGAGGTGTAAGGGACTGGAAACTTGTCTCAGCATTGTCGGCAGAATGGCTTGACTACCAAGGCTTCACCACGACAGCAACTGAGGAAGTTCTACACAACAGGATCATATATATATATATATCCCTATATCTTCTTGTCTCAGAGCACATAGGCCCAGTCCTCTGCACATGTGCCTGGCCCCAGGGTCATCTTACAACAGATGGGAGGGGGGCTTGGATCCTCTGGAACCCTCTGGAACCGTCAAGCACCCTCTAGTGACGATACTGCTCATGCGCCCCAGGGCTGAGTGGGAGGGTGGTTTGCAGCCACAGGAAAAGCCATGTTGGAGCAGGTTTACTTCTGGAGGGACTGCAGCTGTGGGTAAGGCCATGCTGGAGCAGGTATATGTCTGAAATCATTGTGGCCTACGCAGAAGGCCACACTGGAAGAGGTGCACATCAAAGTGACTGTGGCTCTGGATAAGTCTATACTGCAGCAGGTGTACCCCTGGAGATACTGTGGCTCCTGGGTAAGGCTCCACTTGGAGCAGGTACAACCCTAAAGGACTACAGTCTGTGGATAAGTCCAAGCCAGAGCAGGGGCAAGGGGAGGAGTTCATTGCAATTTTAATCATGATTGTCTGGTCCAAATGGTGGAGATTGTAATGGAAATACCTTTAAATTGTTGTAACCCAGGATTTGAGTTACATGTTATGGAAATGACTAATGCAGAAACCCCTTGCTGCTAGCCAGGCTGGGAGCAAGGGGGGGAGTTCATTGCAATGTTAAAACCTATAACCTGCCCCAAAGGGGCCAGGAGTAGAGACTGTAGTGGTTCTACCTTTAAATTGATGTAACCTGTGATTTGACTTGCATATTATAGGAGTTACTACAGCAGGAACCACCTGAACCAAGGGAGGACAAGCCTTTCAAGAAGCAGTACAACTGCAGCAGTGACCTGACCTGAGCTGGCTTTGATGCCCAGTAAATCTACAAAACACACCACCTCTCCTGTCCTGAGTGACCACAAGAACAGATGGAGCCCAAAGCCGTGGACTAAATGATATCTGTGTATTTTATCAAAGGATGGGAAGGGGGGGTGGAAGTAAATGAGGTTGTATTGGATAGTGTGGAACCTGAACATGATGTAAATGGTATGGAATAAGGGGTGGATACTGTCCTGGTTTCAGCTGGCTTAGAGTTAAATTCCTGCTTTCCTGGAGATGGTTGAACACCTGCCTGCCCATGGGAAGTGGTGAATGAATTCCTTGTTTTGCTTTGATTCTGCACACAGCTTTTGCTTTACCTGTTAAACTGTCTTTATCTCAACCCACAAGTTTTCTCACTTTTACTCTTCCGATTCTCTCCCCTGTCCCACCAGGGTGGAGTGAGCGAGCAGCTGCGTGGTGCTTCACTGGTGACTGGGGCTAAACCACAACAATCATCCATCTTCCAGTTCTCCATACTCATTATCTGAAGGTGTCATGAAAGTAATATCCTCTCATCTTGCGCTTGCCAAGGGCAGAGCTGCAGTGCATTGAAATATACCCATCACCTAAGGAAGTTAGAGAGTTCTAAAGTCTTCAAGACTACCTCAAGACAGCCAGAAAGAGAGAAGAAAACCTGCACAAGCTGCTGTGAGTCTTTTACAGTAGAAGTCCAATGAGTCTATTAGAGTATGTAGGGAGGTCTGCTGACACTAAGTTTTCTCATTGTTTACACAGGTAAGGCACTGCATTGTGAGTGAGGAATGGATCAGAACAACTTTCTGCTGAAGGCCTGAAATGTATCATACAAGACAGAAAAGATGCAAACTGAGTTTTAAACTTGTGCACATAAACATCCACAAATACTCTTATCCAACCCAAGAAAACTGATGTCAAGATATTGTATTATTTGATTACCTTAAGTAATTAAAAATTATTTTTTCATTTCTTTTCTTGATGAGAGAAAGCTCTGTCAGATGTTGTAGTGTGCTGGTCATCATAGTGTCTGTTAGAAAGAAAGAATATCTGGAGTGATACAGTCTTCTTATTTTCACTCAGGCAATTTATAGTGTTTCATGCAACACCAGGTGGCCATGATCTTCTTCACCCGGAGTTAATGCCATGACAAAGAAGCCCTAAAGCTGCAGTAAGAGATACTTATCAAAGTCTAATGCAGTTTCTGTGGAGTTCTATCACAAAATTAGAACTTTAATATTTTTTTCACATTATCTTGTGTGCGTATTCCTAGAATCAAGGCTTTGTGGCATCGGGATTTCCTTTTTACTGCATTGTAAATTCCATTCTCAAAAAAATATATTTTTTTTCTGACACTTTGCCCATATCTCAGATATGTCTGAAAAGTGTAGAGACAAAACATGAGAAAAATATGGAAAATCAGAACAACCATAGCATTTTAGTTTAGGTTCTTTTTAAATTTAGGGACAGATATTTGTAGAGTCCTGTTCAACAGCAACCAAAACCATGTCCCAAAAACTGAGTTTAAGAAATGCAAACCCATGGTACTTTTTTGATAGCACAATTTGAAGGAAAATGTAAGCGCATTAGAGTGAATTCCATTAAACCAGGCACGTGCACACATACCCCCCCAAAAAAAGAGGAAAAAGGCATTGATGTTATCAGCTGAAAGAGGAGTTCTATAAAAAATAAGGTTTTGAAACAAGCCTGCAGGTGAAGCAATTTATGTCAGAAGTTATTCCTTTTTGTAGAGATCCCTATTGCTGTATTGATTTAGGTCAAACACAAATCTTAGTCATGGGGTTTAACAGAATTCTATTGATATTTCAGCAGGCTGAGGAAATTATGCAAATCCTGTAGTTACAGCAAACAAAGTAATTATCTCTGCAAATGCAACAAATTCCAGTAAGAATCATTACGGACATGATCTTAAAGGAATACTGTGAGAATTAACATTTTCCAAATTATTTATGCTATATAATTTATTGTTATTACTTTATATATTTAATGTATTTTTGTAGAGAAATATATTTCAACAGTTTTAACTGTGTTCCAACTGAATTTCCTTGTAGGTATTACAATAAGAAAAATGTATTCTAAACTAACAATGGCTGTTTGTTTACTACAAATCGTTACATTTGTCTGAAAAGATTACTCACAAAATGCAGAGTAAGTATATATTTTAAAAGGCAAACAGTGGCTTTGAGTTTTGGAGGTTAGGGGTAATGGACATTGCTTATGGAGCAAAAGCGTAGACTGACTTTAAAATATTGGCAGCAGCAACAAGGGAAGGGAGAGGTAAAGCTAAACGTACCATCACGAAAAGGATGTGGAACAATGAATGTACAGCCTGTCAACTCAGGTATAGCCTATATAGAGCAGCATACCTGTATAACATAGATTTTCTCTTAGAAATAATCATTCTATCACTGACCAGCATGTTAAGTAGTTTTGCTCAAGACCAAGCTACTTCATCTTTAATATTATTGGCAGCCAGTAAACTAAAGCCAGCACAGGCAATTTCTGCAGTGTTCCTCACTTGTAGTATAGGTGTAGAGCTGTGGCAGCCTTTCTAAAAGAGTTTAAAAGTTGATTGTAGCTAAGGTGATGATAATATCACAATAGTCACGCTTTGCAGAAAAGAAATTCAACAATGTTTTTTTCTGAAAAGGTAATGAAAAAGAAATTAAATAGAGTATCATGTATACCTACACACATAGACAAATTAAATGCCTACCTTTCCTGAAGAAATGTTTGAATTTTATATCACCATTTTAATATGCCATTTTTAACACTACATTAATTTTAATTAATTACACAGAAATTCAGGCAAAAAAATTTGAATTAGTTGACTTGCAATAACTCATAAAAAACAGGAAAACGTAGTCTTTGTATTAACAAGGACTAATTACAGATTCATCAAGTCATTCATGTCAGACCATGTATGTGTTTTCACTGTCATTTCAAATGACGTGGGCTGTTAATTTGATCATATTACTTTGAAGTCAAGCATGCTGCCTGCATTGAAGTATCACATATGTTGTGTTCACAGTTGGCACTACAGAAAAGCAAGTGTTAAAAACAAGAGGACAAAATGATTGCTGAAAGGTAGGAAGAAAAAAAAAAAAAGAAAAGGTCTAACAACTCCAGTATGGAAACTAAGCAGCTAAAAACGACGGGTTGGCAAAAAAGAAATAATCTGATATAAGCCAACATATGGCAGAAATCAGCGAAACCTCCACCAGATAGGAAAACATGTTTAAGCCACAGGTTATCAAATAAATGCAGAGACAGCAAAATCAAACACCCGAGGAAAACAAAAGTGTGACTGAGGCAAAGGAAGTTTAGCCTATATACACAGAGAGATAAAAGCTACAGAACAAAATAAAATGAAATGAAATTATCCTTCTCCCCCTCAAACTTGCACGTTCTGTGCCTTGAAGGTGTATATCAAAAGCCCATACAGGCAAGAATAGAACCATGTGTAACTACACAGAGTTTAATTTTATTTATTTGTTTTGAATGCACATACTAAAAAAGAGGGAGGGGAAAGAAAAACTCTGGATTGTAAACTGCCTCAGGTAATTTTTGAAATATGGTATATGTTACACTAAGGAAAATGATAAATTTGAAGCAAACCTGACAAAATATAGACCTTTGGCAAAATGCTATGAACAATTAATTTCCCTTCTCCATGTCTCAGATTTACCTCCCCACTCATCTCTGCACAAAAAGTAAACAAATTCATGTTATTTTGGTACCATGAAATGGATATTGAGTACTGCTTCCTGGCAAACAGAGAGTCAGCAAATTCTCTCCAATCCTTTAAATATGAAGTGACTTTTAATATCTTTGCAGGAAAGAATAGTGGTTATTTAAATAAGCATTTCTCAGGCTATTTAGGTTTTTTCTGAACAACACCTTATGTTCTAGATCGAAGCCAACAGGCAACAATTAAAATATCATAAAGAATTAGTATCATGTGCTCATGGAGAGAAACTGCACTTAGCAGGCTAGCTGTTACATTTTAGAATAGCCTCAGCTTTCAGATGGGCCTGAGACAACATGCCACGTAGAGAACAATAAGGAATTTGGAAAAAGACGGACCAGCTGACCATTTTATGAGATTTCTAGGAGGTGATTCAATAGCAAAGAACTTGCCTTTCAACAAACTAGAGTGTGCACATAGAAAACTATAAAATTCCTGCTGTCCAAGGATTAGCTACAATTTAAACAAGCTTTGAGCTTTCCAGTTTTGAAAGGGTGACTTAACCTTTATGCAGGGGCCATAGCAGGGCTATTTCAGCTATAGAATAACCAGACAGTATCTTCTCCATAGCTTTTGCTGGAAAAGCAGTTAGTACTCCAGGAGCTCCCAGTGTTATTCTCCACAGAGATTTGCCTTATGCAGTAAGTAGTCTTCAGGTCTTGGACCAAATAATTTGTACGTCATAGCCTTCCTTACATGTCTTGTGTTTTAACAGTCAGAGCAAGTGAAATTCCAACCACAAATATGGAAAGAACTAAGTGTATATGATATACAGTTGTATTCAAGACCCTCCTTGAATCCTCCTGGAATTATTATCCACTATAAAAGCTGAGAGGTGTTCTGCTAAAAATTATGAAATAGATGGAGCTAAAATGTAAATAGCCTCAGTCTGTACTATATTGTACAAGATAATGGTTATCCACATCTAAAAGAGATGCCACATCTTTGTCTCTGTGGCCCATTTTTCATTCTGCATTCACACTGAACAAACATAAAAGACTGTACATAATGCAAAAGTTTCTAAACATAAAAAGTTTGTATTTCTTCTTGTGAAACTCAAAGTATTTCTGTTCTCAAAATATCAAGAAAATAAACTAAAGGAAGTAAACCTGTCAGAAACACACGTCTCAAGAAATGTTAAACTATACATCTCTTTTTCAGATTTCATTGGGCAGCAATTTTTCTCAAGAATGAGTTGTAAAATGTAGGTTATTCCTACAGCTTTGGGGAAACATTTGATGGATAATCAAACTCTACCAAACACACCTCCTTCAAGCTCGTGAGAGAACTAATGTTTGCCTGTTGGGGATATTTGATAAAGTGCAGGTGAAGATTGCTGCACTGAGCCACCAACACCCCAGAGGAAATGAGGTTTGAGCATCAAAGAAATGGAAAAGAGTGACAGAGAATAAGCTTAGTCCCAAAGGATAACTTTGATTAAAAAAGTGTATGATTGTAAAAGTCACTATTACCTTTAATTACTCAAACAATTAAGCACACAATCAAAAGTTATAAAGTGGTTGATCATTTTCTACAGGGAATTTACTCAATAGGCGATTTCCCAATGTGCTGACAACCTAAGTGTGCTTACTTTTATTGCAGATACAACCAGTCAGTTGCGAAATCCATCACTTCCACAAACTATTACAGTATTATTTTTAAACAGTTTCCTGCTCAGGGATCTTGTCTATATGTAAGGGAACATAGATACCTACCTATATCAATAAGAATTTCTAAATCCCAATGTATATATTTTATATGGATTACTATTGCCACATGTACAGCTAAATGTCTGAAGGCTAATACTTTGTTAAAATATACTGGACCTATGTCTAAAATACTTTTAAAAATAGCTGACTGACACAAGCTCTATGTTTTCCAAGGGATTCCCAGCACACATGGATCATCCTTCCCTGTTAAAAAAGAGGAAATAATCAATGCATTACAAGCCAATTCTTTGTATTTTGAAGAATGGTTTATAGAAAATAGATACTCCAAATTCTGAAATAAAAGTACTAAATTGTATTGTTCAAATCTGTGCCTGAAAGGTTTTGAGTATGTTAGTGGCAATATGCACTTCAGTGCTCAAGAATATGTTGTGACTATTCATGTTTAGTTTTTACATATGATACATTACAGTATTGTTGTGTCTATCTAGTAAGAAGCATCTTATTTACCATTAAAATTGACTTAACCACAATGGAATTTTCAGTTCCAGAAATCAATATGCAGCAACCTTACTTATAGGTGCTTCAGAAAATGAATTATTTTGTTAATGAGCTGTATGATGTTCCTTATCCAATATAGGATATTAGTAAAATGGATAATGTTCTTGATATACTACTGCTGTGCAAGTGGTGGCATTATTATAACCATTGCATTTTCAAGCAACCTGTGCATACATCATTCGGTAGGATGATGTTTAGAACGAGATTTGTATGTAACTTGAAGACTTGCAAAGAACAACCTAATACTGAAATTTATGGTGGAACTTACATTCTCTTGTTCTTGGAATGTGACTTGTGTATATAGGAAACACTTTTTGATAAATTACTTCCAGTGATGGCCTACTGTTTCTGTATTCTCCAAATTATTATTAATCATTACTGTTACACCAATTTTTTTGAAGTATATATTACTCCAGTTTTCCTCAAAACTATGGCTACAACTACAATTACATAATTATATCTACAACTATAACAGAGGAAACAGTAGCCTCAAACTTTTCCAGTCCCTCTAAAGGAATATTTGCTCTTTTCTCTCTTGGTCTCTTTTGGCTAGTGTGTACCTAATTCCTTCTCAATTTGAAAACACCTTCTATTCTTGTACCTGTAAGTTCTAAGGAGTTTATCATCATCTTCTCTTTTAGAACTATGAATCTTGCCTGTCTTTTCAGCTTGAAAAGATGTATAAAAGCTGAGTGTTTACCAGTTATTTATTCTAGCTAATACAGTGGAAAATTGTATCACTTAATATGGAGAAACAGAATATCCATCCTTATTTTTATAAAGAAGTTTTATACAACTGTAACTTTGCTTTCATTTACCCTTCTCATATTTGAAAGAGTATTTCACAATATGAGATTCATTAAAGAAAACACTAATGTTACTTGAGGATATAATCTGCAAATTATACTTCAGTGAAAAACTTTCTTAAGTTTGGATCAAGTTTCATCTCAAAGGAAAATCACAGATATCCAGAAAGTGCTACATGAGACATTTCAGTTGGGTTTGAATCAGGTTATCCTACCCTTAATTTAGAAGATCATATAAATATTAAATATTTTATGAATATGTGAGAAGGATTAGACACTTGCAGATTCCACACACTTTCTTAAGAGGAGAGAAACCTCTTTTCACACAATTCATGTTATATGAAGCACAGCCTTTGAAAGCAGATTTTTAAAAAACTTTGAAAAAGTCAGATCCTGAAAATATGTAGTTCTTATTGCATCTTTGTTTTTAACTTCTGTGAATGGTTTTCACTCATTGATTTGTCTAATTAGTTTCTGAACCAATATAAGCTTTCGACATCTACAACTTTTGATCCATGGTGACAAGCTCCACCAGTCTCTCTCGCCACATGAAAAAGTACTTTTTGCTCATTTTGAAACTGATAATTTTGTGTGATGACTGCTTGTTCTTGTACAATGATACCAGGTGGATAATAGTTTATAAGTCTCTTTCTTTACAGTACTTATAATTTTATATACTTCTTTCAGGAATTACTTCTCATGACTCATTGGGAGAGATCATATAGCAATTGTGAAAAACTAGACAAATATTCATGGTGATAAGAACCCGGTAGAGAAAAGATATCAAGGGAAGAATAAAGAAATTATATTTACAGTACCATAGTAGGAGACGAGATAGGTATAACTATTTTTACAGGTACAGAAGTTTGCTATCTGATCTCCCACAGTGGTGGCACCTCTCACCTATTAATCTTCATGTACTCATTCTGTCCTTTGTTCTTCTCCTTTACTTCTTACCCTCTTGTTTCTTCTCACAACAAAAGATATTTTATCTTCCTTTAAAAATATATTATCCTTGACCCTGTAAGTCCCTTCCACTTAAATTTAACATCTTTTATGGGTCTTACCAATGATGTCATTTTAGATAAATCTCCAGACCAGCACTCTATCGTCTACTTCAGAACCACCTGCATACAATATTCACTGAAGAGCAAAGGAAAAGAAATCTTTCTTTTTTCCATTTTTGGGGAAGGTAGAGCTTTCTACATTTAGGGGAGAAGTAATTAAGTCATGCTTTCCTCTTGACTTCGCTGTTTCTCTCTTCCCAAGGGTTGCTCAGCAGTTCTATCTAAGGAATACAGAATGAAATTTACAGAAGAGCTGGACACAGCATCTTTCAGGTACCTATGATCTGTGCCAGAGATCCTTACATATCTTAGGCCAGAGATGCAGATATGTTACATGTATGGATCTTCAGGCAAATTGTAGAAGGACAGAAAAGGCAATAGGCCAATGGTCATTAAATGCCCTATAAACCTGAGGTAAAAATCAGCCACTAGAATAAGTTTAAAAAACAGAGAAAATGCTGTGATATTCACTTTACTACAGTTTCTAAAATAAATTGAAATGGAAGTCCCAATAAATGAAACTTATTTAAAGATGATTGACAGACTAAGGAAAACTCCTTTTGAACCATTTTATTGCAAAGTCGTTTGTTTGCAGCTGACAAACTCTGTTGTCTTCTTATGTGTTGAGCTGCAGAACAACTCTACAACTCAAAGAATTATAAAGAAGGTATGTTTATTTCGGCACAGGTGCGTAGGGGATTGCTCCTCCAAAGGCACGCATGCCTCTTGTTTCAATTTTCATTCTTTTATACTGTTTTTCCTACTGATTATGTCATTATGGTAATGGTTTCCCAGAATTACTTTACATTTCTCCCTGCCTTTGATTCTTCTGCCTGCCTGTCCATGCGCGGAATTTTCTGGTGGTCTCTCTGGTGTTCATGGTGATGAAGGCTCCGAGTCTTCCTCCCCTTGCCCTTTTCATCTTTCATAGACTTATCCTGCAAAGCCGGTTCTGTCTGGTTTCACAGCTGGCCTCAGAATGTGCTTTTCCTTTTCACTTCCTCTTATCTCTTGTGCACACCAGGGGATTTGTCCATCGTTCCAGGTTTCTGATTCCCATCTAACCTTAGCATGTTTGTGGGCATTGTATAAGTCACTTACTCTTGCTGGCATGTTTCTAAGTCACATTAAATTACAACTAAAGGACTATATTATCTTAAACTACAAAGCGAACTATACACCCATGTTCCTGAACATTCTGACTCAGTGTCTGTCCTCAGAGATTAAATAATTGATTTTACAACTATTATTTTTAAAGTTAAGGATGGAAGGAAGGAAGGACGGAAGGAAGGACGGACAGAAGGACGGATGGAAGGAAGGAAGGAAGGAAGGAAGGTTGGAAGGAAGGAAGGAAGGAAGGAAGGAAGGAAGGAAGGAAGGAAGGAAGGAAGGAAGGAAGGAAGGAAGGAAGGAAAGAAGGAAGGAAGGAAGGGAGGAACGAAGGAATAAGGAAGGGAGGAAGGGAGGAAGGGAGGAAGGAAAGGAAGGGAGGGAGGGAGGGAGGGAGGGCGGGCTTTCCTTTATTGGCATTGCAGTGAATTGATTTTCTTAGAAAGCTCTCAATAACTATCTAATAACCAGATATAAAACTGAAACCAATTTTCTTTTCATTTGAAGATGGGTTACACAGTTTAGTGGGGGATGAAGTTTTGATGCTTAAGTACACAGTTTGTCATATAATTTCTCTGAAGCTTCTTTAAATTGAATTGCTTATGCTAAAATATATCTAAGAGAGGCTTAATGATTTCAACAAGTTTAAAAAACATATTTCTTTTCATGCTGGAAACTGTTACAGACTTTTCTGGAAACTGAGGCACTTCAAAGTTTTAAAGCTACTATCTCAAACTGTGTAATCCGAAACCCCAGATACCATAAACATAAATTATTCCCAGGAAAATATTTCAAACCAGACAGAAAACGTTCTTCTAAATGAACACAGAATAGAGAGCACCAGGCACATTCTAGTGAATCAGAATGTAGGAAACATTTTCTTCATGAGCGAAGAGCATTTTTTTATCTTTCTGTTCCTTCTGCTGGTGACATCTCTGAAAAAAGATGCTTCTTCAGTAAAGTAGTTTGTTTTATTCTGCCTGTTTTGTCTTATAAAAACTCAAACTGTTCTGGTCCTTCCTTACCAAGTGTAACTTCTTATTCATCCCATCTTTTCTGATGTCAAGTTTAATAACTTCGTGCTGCAGTAGGCACAGGACCACAACCCCCCACATGATGATATCCCATGCTGGTGCAGAGACCTTCAGCAGAATAGACTTCTAGAGCATTGCATTGGAGTCTGAAAAGACCGTGGAGTAATGTCCTGAAGGACAGCTGACTCCTTGCAAACCTCAGTCTGCTTCCAGGTTTGAAAGTCAGGTAGGCAGCAATGCTGTTCACTTTTCATCTTTTCCAAATACCTGGCTGCAGGCAATCAGCTGCCCAGGGCCTCATTCAGATCATGCGAATAGCTGCTAAAGGCTTTCTCAGCTGCCTCTTCTTGGAAAGGTGAGCTGGCAGCTGTATTTACTCATGATGTGTTTCGATCAGGATGTCCAGATAAATAGGTCTGACAACTTCCCCCACAGGAAAATTGTCCTGGATTGGATTTTAGTGGCTGTTTCTGTTAATAGATTGGGTCAAGGAGATCCAAACTGAAATTAACAGAAGTATCACATAAATGGCAGAAGGAAATGAATAGTAGACAAAGGTAAATTACTGGGTACTTAATAAATCTGAATCCTAGAATTAATCATATTTAAAAGCAGAAAAAGAAATCACGAAAAAGGAGAGGGCATGTGAGGTATATAAATCAAGAAGATTGCTGCTACTAAAGCAGTAGATTAACCTCGAGTTTCAAATGATTGAAAAATTGGTAAGTACATTGAAAATGAAAGGAAGATTATCTTGAAAATGAAAGGAAGATTGTGCAAGACAAGAGGACACATAATAAAGGATTTTACAGGCTTATCAGAAAAATAAATTAGAGAAGATTGTAAGCCTATTAAGGAAGGGAAAGATCTTTCTAACAAAGATTCTGTGCACCCCTTAGAAATAGTAGTTTATTTGTTTCAGTTTGAGCCAAAGAGATAGTAAAGGCTAGCAAATTATAAAGTCAAAAGTTTCATGCCTTGGAGCATGAAAGACAGTGGGGAAAGGCAAGGTGTTTTTAAGTTACTGCTTTTATTATTATAATTGTTATTAACTAGGAAAGATCTTACAATCTGTGGTGTGTCTAGAGTAATTTTGTGATAGAACTACAGTGAAAGTAAAAGAGTTCTGCATTGTGTCTGGTTCTGTTCATTCTAAACACCTTGCTGGAGGAACAGCTGGAAGAATGATTTCCAAAGACATATACAGTACTGCAGCAGCTGCATAGTCTGGGCTATGCTTTACACACTTACTTTTGTTCCAACACCAGGAAAGCTGCAGTGACTGTAGATAAACATCCAGTAGCTGAAATCATGCTGCTAAAACTATACTTCTGTTAGTCCCCCAGGCACTTATGCTAAAAATTTTTTTAAATATGTGGCATCACACTTTCTCTGGCATTATAGTTCTACCTATAGAAAATAGTCTATGTAGTGTAGTAATTTTGCCTTTGTCAGATTTAAGGTCAGGTTCCAAAGAACCTTTGAATTTTATAGAAGGGATCTTGTACACCTTATCTTGTAAATGGAAAAGATACATTTAAAGTAAAATAATTTTCTCAGTGTCCTTGGTTATAGTCAGCATTGATGTATAATCTACATGAATGACTAACATGAGTAGATTACAGTATTTTCTATGATTTCATAAATTTTATAAAATTATCATCCTTGTTGTGATAAGGCCAATTTGTGAGCTACTGCTGCATTTCAAAAAGGATGCAGTAGTAGCTCACAATTAATCCTTTTTAGAATTCAGACTGGAGTAGAAAGTCAGCAGATACCTGAAATGAAACACAAAGGTTGACCCCAGTATAAAGGAAAACATCTTTTTAAAACAATGTGACAATAAGAATTTTCTTTAAAACTAAGATTTTGGCTAAAGGAAAAAGTGCTAACATCTGCAGAGATACTACTTCCAGCTGAAGTAAACACTGGTAGGAGAAAAAATGTTCTAAGAAAACTGCAAAATAGGGATTAAAATCTGAAGATTAGATTGAGTTTAAATGACAGGCTGAATTCAGTGGGCTTGAACTTTTAAGGTGATATTTTTTTAAATTTAAATTTTTCAAAAGACTTCTCTTCACTATAAGAAGATTTAGTACTGAAAGTAGGCCAGTGTGTCCTAGCTGAGAATATAGCACATAAATGGCAAAAGCAAACAGAGTTACAAAAAAGTAAGCAATTGATTGAAGAGCTTGACTGAATCACAGTGGATAGAACATAGCTCTAAAATCAGTATGAAAAAAAATTTGCTAATGTAGAGCTATTTTTTAATAAAGTCTATCAAAACAAGAACTTGAGGCAGAATTAAATATTATCCAATGTGATGAACAGACAATGACTACCTCACAAAAATGTCCTAACACACTGTTTTAATCAGGCATTATTTCCTCATCATATGATCAGAAGCCCATAATGTAGGCTTAATAAGTCACCTAAACTTTATTTAATCATTGTTGTATCTTTTCATTACAAAAGAGTACTGTATCAAAGAATGGTTGAAGTTTTGATAGTTTAAGCTGTATCCTCAATAGGAGCACTGTGTAATATATGCCAGTGTAGGTGTGCAAGGAAAGAGCTTTTAGTATGGATATTGCCTTAATTGGGCTGTATAACATTCTTATGTATGCAAATTAAAAAAATAGAGTAGTATGTTTCTATAATAGAGCAAGAAAGTGGGTGAATAAAGATCTGTATTTAACTTGAGATTCTACTACCATAATGAAGCACTCAAACAGCACTCTCTGTCTGATCATGACTCTATCAGAAGTTACAGAAATGCACTTTGTGTGTAGAGCCTTATAATTCACAACTGTTTTTTGTTTATGTTCTGTTAAACCCTCTGGGCTGTTGAACATACCTTACACAGAAAAATTAACAAAATTGGAGACCTAAAGTAAGTAATATCTCAACACTGTACCTATGAAATAATACAGTTATTGCCAAGGTATATATGGTTTCTCTGTGTAGTTCACCTTGCAGTTACTAACTAGACTGTAAAACAACCCTTTCATTAATGCTGGCCAGGAGAAAGGCTTACCTCATTAGTTCAGATTTGTTAACCTATTTGTCATAACACTTCAACACTCAAACTGGATCCCAGCCATCATTCTGTGCCTCACACTCACATTCCCAAGGTACAGATATTCTATATGTTTTTATACTTCACACTATTGCTATAGGAAAGCAGTATCATCACTTCGGTATGTTACAATCTGTTGTGGAGCACAGTGTGATAAGAAGGAACAGTGAAAAAGAAAATTATTAACTCCTTGTTAATCATTTTATAGAGTCATGTTGACCCAGTTTATGATTTCTCTCCAGAGACAGTGAGATTTCATAGAGGTACACAGCCAATCCTGTGCTGGGAATCTGAAACTAAAACAGTAACAGGAAACCTTAACTTGAATTAAGCCCAGAGAAAACTGCATACTTTTGGTCAGCATTATGTCTTTGCAATGCCATGTCTGCATCTTTTAGAAGAAGCAACTGCAGAGAAGCTTCTAATGGTTCTCTATTACTACTTAAAACATGTCTGGGCATCACACTTAGCAGGCTTATCTATGCTTTCCCTGTGCAGGACTGTCCTTCCATTTTTCATACAATAGACAGCAATAAGTATTGTTCCTACCTTCCTTTTATACATTTTAGGATCTATTCAGTTACATACTTACAAGTACATGAATAGATCGTGATTCTTCTGTATCCCATTTATTATTTAGTTACAAACAAGGATAATTTCTGGGGAACAATCACATCAGGATGGTGTTTTCTGGAATTACTTGTATATCTTCTTTTTTCCACTGCAAAACAGATTTCCCACAGCAGCAACCTGTGACACTTTTGCTAACAAAATATCTTCAGGGTGAAGGTGATTGATCACACTGCGAAGTCTCAGACTATGCTGGCTTTAAAGAACTTACCTGGAAAATTCCAGTTTCCTTAGGTGAAACTGTCTGCCTGAGGGTGATGACAAGTGTTGTTTAGCAAGGGTTAAATTGCATCAGGTGAAACTGCACTCATTTGTAATTATTTCACAAAATTGGAGCTAATGTTGCGAGCGCATATTGTTTACCAGTTGCCAGTTTCTGAATTTTTATGTATATGATTATATTAACCTTTTAATTAGCTATAGGGACTAAAATACTTATTATCGGGGCTCAATTACCTAACTTGATTATTGTGTGTAAAGAGCAACATTAATTATAAGTCACGTGCATAACAAAGGATTACATAGCGCTGTAAAATGTTGCAGCGGAATGCATGTGAGTCTGCATAGGTGTTTACTGTGTGAGACAAGATTGCCCTGTGCTCTTTGGTAATGTAAGCTGAAACAACTGGCTACAGCCTTTGAGGGATTTTATTTGTGTGTCCAGAAAATGGGAAATATTGGTATATAACTTCAAATGATGAAGGGACACAACTCAATAATATCTGAAGATAATATGCATCAGAAATCAAATGTTTCCTGTCATGTTTAGACATGTGTGTCAAACCAGTAAATGTGATATTAAGATATAAAGCTGTGGCAGTAAGATAAATTAGTGAGAATTTTAGGAGCTGGCTACTATCTGACATCCTTCACCAGAATCCAAAAACACCAGTTACGAATATTAGAGGGATATCCTCTGATTCTGTAAGGGTTAGAGATATCCTTGCCTAGACCTTTTAGGGACTGACTGTCCATAAATTGTTCTGATTTCTGAATCAGAACCTGCCACTTTTGAACCTACCTATCTTGTCTGCCTGCAGCAACAACTTCCAAAAGTTCATATAGGAATTTGTTAGTAGATTTTGCAAGTTCTTTTATTCTCTATCTTGATAGAGAAGGAGTAGAAATTTTTTGTGTGGAAAACTCTCTACACTTTTCCCACCTAATTTGTACCCAGTGTAGGATTAAGTCTGATAGAACACCTGACAGTTTTTCATACACAACATTTTTCCCTACCGATCCTCTGATATGGCTGTCTTCTGTTTTTCCTTTTTTTCAGATTTATGACTTTCTTACCTAGATCATTCTAGCTGCTATATAATTCTTGAGATGAAGGAGGAGGTAGACTTGTCACAGTATCATTTACACTAAACATTCTGTGCTATGTGTAAAGGGTCCCTCCATACCTGCAGTATGTAGGTGAATATGGGCCAGAGGAAGAGTAAAGTCAAGATCCTGAATTTTGGAAAATGAACTTTTAGTAAGAAATTAGTGGTTGAGAACCCATCCCCCCCCAGGAAACGTCCCTCAGGAATAAAGGAGCTAAACAGATCTGGCAGATCTTTAAGGACATTTTTCTTAGAGCATAAGTGCACAAGTATTCCCACTTACCACATGTAAGAAAACAGGCAAAGAAGGCAGGAGATCAGCATGGCTGAGTGAAGACCTTTTAAAGTGTAAGAAGGGAATACACAGACAGTGGAACCAGGGACATGTATCCTGGGAAGAATATAGGGATGTTGGTCAAATGTGTAGGGATGGGATCAGGGATGCTAGCAAACGGTTGGAGCTAACTTTGGCAAGGAATGTGAAGAACAATAAGAAGGGCTTCTACAGGCACACTGGTCAGAATATAAAGATTAAAGAAAATGTGCTCCCTGAAAAATAAGCAAGGAGGATTGGTGAAAACCAACATGGAGATGGCTGAGATAGTCAACATTGGTTTTTTGCCTCAGCTTTCACTAACAATCAATCTTCTCATCTTTCTCCAGTTCCTGAATCTCAAAGCAGGGACTGGGTGAATGATGTCACCCCATTGTAAGAGAAGATCAGCTTTGAGACCACCTGAGTCACCTGAACATGCACAAGTCCATGGCACTCAACAAGACACTTCACAAGGTACTGACAGAATTAGCTGATGTAGCTGCTAAGCCACTCTCCATCATATTTGAAAAGTCATGGCAGTCAGGTGAAGTCCCCAGTGACTGGAGGAAAGGGAATATAGTAGCCATTTCTTGAAATGGTGAAAAGGAGGACCCTGGGAACTAGCAACCAGCCAGCCTCACCTCAATGCCCAGTAAGAGGAGGAACAGATCCTCCTGGAAGTTAAGTCGAAGCACAGGGAGGACAGGGAGGTGATTAGAGACACCCAACATGGCTTCAGCAGGGGCAAATTAAGTCTGACCAATCTAGTGGCCTTCTGTGATTGCATCAGTAGGCAAGGGAAGAGATTTCTGCAAGGTCTTTGTCATAGTCCCACACAAAATTCTCATTGCTAAATTGGAGAGATGTGGCTTTGATGGATGAACTGTTAGATGCATAAGGAGTTGGCTCAGTTGCAGCATCCAGAGAGTTACAGTCAATGGCTCATTGCCCAAACAGAATCCAGTAATGAGTGGTGTCTTTTAAGGTTTCATGCTTGGACCAGTAGTATTTAATGTCTTCATTAATGACATAGACAGTGGAATTGAGTGCACCCTCAACAAGTTTGCAGATGACATCAAGCTGAGTGGTGCAGTTAATATGCTAGAGGGAAGACATGCCATCCAGAGGGACCTTGACAGGCTTAGGGAATGGACCCACACAGACCTCATGAAGTTTAAAAAAACCAAGAGCAAGGTCCTGCACCTAGGTTGGGGCAATCCCCAGTATCAATACAGACTGGGAATTAAAAGATTGAGAGCAGCCTTGCGGGGAAGAATTCAGGGATACTGGTGGATGAAAAGAAATTGGTGATGAGCCAGAAATGTGTGCTTGCAGCCCAGAAAGCCAATTGTTTCCTGGTCTGCATAAAAAGAAGCACAGCCAGCAGGGCAGGGTGGTGATTCCCTGCTTCTCTTCCACTCTTGTGAAATTCAACCTGGCATACTGCATCCAGTTCTGTGGTCTCCAGAACAAAAAAGACACAAGTTAGAGCAAGTCCAGGGGTGGGCCATGAGCATGATCAGAGGACTGGAATACCTGACTCCTTTGGAGAGATACTGAGTCAGTTGGGGTTGTTCAGCCTGCAGAAGAGCAGGGTCTGGGGAGAGCATTTCTGTGGCCTTTCGTCGTGGTTCAGCCCCAGTCAGCAACTAAACACCATGCTGCCTCTCGCTCACTCCCCCCACCCCTGTGGGATGGGGAAGAGAATCGGAAGAGCAAAAGCAAAAAAACAAAACTTATGGGTTGAGATAAGCACAGTTTAATAATTAAAATAAAGTAATAATTATAATAATTATTATTATTATAGTAATAACAATAATGATAATATAATAAAAAGGAAAAGGGAAAAACCAAAAAACCCAAATGATACAATCACTCACCACCCACTGACTGATGCTGCTGGTCGCTGAGCCTCAACTGCTGCTTCCCTCCCCTGGCCAGCTCCTCCCAGTTAACCTACTGGGCATGACATCACATGATATGGAATATCCCTTTGGCCAGTTTGGATCAGCTCTCTTGGCTGTGCCCCCTCCCCTCCTGGTTTCTTGTCCACCCAGAAGAGCATGGGAAGCTAGAAAAGGCCTTGACTACTACAAGCACTACCCAGCAACAACCCAAACATCGGTATGTTATCAACATTGTTTTCATACTACATCCAAAGCACAGCACTGTGCCAGCTGCAGTGAAGAAAATTTACTCTATCCCAGCTAAAACCATGACAGTATCCACCCTTTATTCCATATCATTTACATCATGCTCATGTCCCATACAATCCAATACGATTTCAGTAACCCCTACCCACCTTCTCATCCTTTAACAGAATATACAGAATTCATTTATCATTCCCCCGGTCTAAGGACCACCCCTGTAAAATGTCTGTTAAATGTCCATTGAGTTCATTTAGTCCATGACTTTGGGTTCCATCTATTGTACAAGTCTTTCAGAGAGGTGTCGTGTGTGGTGTTAATTGTTGTATGCTCAAGTCAGTCCTCGTTTCACCACCGCTGCACTGTTAGTCCTTGCTCTATCCCTGCTGCACTTTGCTCCATGCAATGAAAGTTCATTTTTTTATTCATTTGGGGTATTCCCACCATGATACCATTCATATGGCATATAGCAACCGTAGTAGTGATAATATACAACATTATATAACAATTAACAGCATATTATTCAGTTCATTGGCTGTTTTCACCCAAAATCAAATCCCCTTGAGGCACACATCAGATTTCTCCATCCTCCCGCATCACCCACCAAGTGCACCCAGGTCCTTGAGCAAAAGCAATCCCACGAATGGGTTTGTCTTTGCTTGAGATAGGAACAACCCACACTGTTTTCCCCAGCATAGTTTTTGTGTGCACTACAGGGACTCTATCCCCTTCCACAGTACTTAAAGGTTCTGACTGGGCAGGGATCGCTCGGTTGGCAGATCCCCTCGTGTTGACTAACCACGTGGCTTTTGCTAAATGTGTATCCCAGTGCCTGAATGTTCCACCCCCCATTGCTCTCAGTGTAGTCTTTAACAGTCCATTGTACCGTTCAATTTTCCCAGAGGCTGGTGCGTGATAGGGGATGTGATACACCCACTCAATGCCGTGCTCTTTGGCCCAGGTGTCTATGAGGCTATTTCGGAAATGAGTCCCATTGTCTGACTCAATTCTCTCTGGGGTGCCATGTCGCCACAGGACTTGTTTTTCAAGACCCAGGACAGTGTTCCGGGCAGTGGCGTAGGGGACAGGATATGTTTCCAGCCAGCTGGTGGTTGCTTCCACCATTGTAAGCACATGTGCTTGCCTTGGCGGATCTGTGGGAGTGTGATATAGTCACTTTGCCAGGCCTCCCCATAGTTACATTTCAGCCATCGTCCCCCATACCACAGAGGCTTTACCCGCTTCACTTGCTTGATTGCAGCGCATGTGTCACATTCGTGGATAACCTGTGCGATAACATCCATGGTCAAGTCCACCCCTCGATCACGAGCCCACCTGTATGTTGCATCTCTCCCTTGATGGCCTGAGGTGTCACGGGCCCATCGAGCTAGAAATAGTTCACCCTTATGTTGCCAGTCCAGACCCACCTCAACCACTTCAATCTTGGCAGCCTCATCTACCTGCTGGTTGTTTTGATGTTCTTCAGTGGCCCGACTCTTGGGGACGTGAGCATCCACATGATGTACCTTTACAACCAGTTTCTCTACCCGGGCAGCAATATCTTGCCACAATGTGACAGCCCACATGCGTTTACCTCTATGTTGCCAGTTGCTTTGCTTCCACTGCTGCAGCCAGCCCCACAGGGCATTTGCCACCATCCAGGAGTCAGTATAGAGGTAGAGCACTGGCCACTCTTCCCGTTCAGCAACGTCTAAGGCTAGCTGGATGGCCTTTACCTCTGCAAACTGGCTCGATTCACCTTCTCCTTCAGCAGTTTCTGCTACTTGTCATGTAGGACTCCATACAGCAGCCTTCCATCTCTGGTGCTTTCCCAAAAGGCGACAGGACCCATCAGTGAACAGGGTGTATTGCTTCTCATGTTCTGGCAGTTTGTTATAGGGTGGGGCTTCTTCAGCATGTGTCACCTCCTCCTCTGGTGATAATCCAAAATCTTTGCCTTCTGGCCAGTCCATGATCACTTCCAAGATTTCTGGGGGACTGGGGTTTCCTACTCGAGCCCACTGGGTGATCGGTGCCACCCATGTACTCCATGTAGCATCAGTTGCATGGTGTGTAGAGGGGATGTTCCCTTTGAACATCCAGCCCAGCACTGGCAGTCGGGGTGCCAGAAGCAACTGTGCTTCACTACCAACCACTTCTGAAGCAGCTCAAACCCCTTCATATGCTGCCAATATCTCTTTTTTCAGTTGGAGTATAGCGGGCTTCAGACCCTCTTGCCATGATCCACTGTTGGGTTGAACAATTTGGCAGAAGTTGAGTCCCCTTGCTTTCTTACCAACCTCAGATAATTCTGGGTGGCTAAGGGTGGCTGGGCTTAACTTCTGAGTGATGTTCAATTGGATGTGTTATCGTGACCAGGTTTGTTGTATTCTCGGGAAGAGAATTAAGACTCAAAACAGAGCCAAGTGCCACGTCACTTTATTTGGCCGCCAACAAATACGGAAGAGAAAATGAAAGAAAGAGGAAAAAAAGAAAAAGAGAGAGAAAGAGTTACAATAGCTACCAAAACAGACCTGCAGCGTCCCATCAGCCTGATGTATCTTCAGTCCAGTGGGGGAACACTCCAACTGGTCTCTGCTGGTTCCGCATTTTATAGCATTCTCCCGTTGCATATTCAATGAGCTGGTTTGCATGGTCACACCTCCCACTCAGCAGTGGGGCGCATGTGCAGTATCGTCACTAAAGGGTGCTCGACGCTTCCAGAGGGTTCCAGAGGATCCAAGCCCCCCTCCCATCTGTTGTAAGACGACCCTGGGGCCAGGCGCATGTGCAGAGGACTGGGCCTATGTGCTCTGAGACAAGAAGATATATATGTATGTATATAGAGATATATATATATATATGTTCCTGTTGTGTAGAACTTCCTCAGTTGCAGTCGTGGTGAAGCCTTGGTAGTCAAGCCATTCTGCCGACAATGCTGAGACAAGTTTCCAGTCCCTTACACCTCTGTATCCACAACTCCAAAACCCTAGGGGTTGACCTCAGGTCTCCCCTGGTGCTTTCTGCCAGAGGGCCATTCTCCCCGGCTGCCGTGTAGAGCACATTCTTTACATCGTGTCCTGCCCGGACTGGCCCAAGAGCTACAGCATGAACTATTTCCTGTTTAATCTGTTCGAAGGCCTGTCATTGCTCAGGGCCCCATTTGAAATCATTCTTCTTCCGGGTGACTCGATAGAGACGGCTTACGATCAGGCTGTAATTTGGAATATGCATTCTCCAAAAACACACAACAACTGTGCCAGCTGCAGTGAAGAAAATTAATTCTATCCAAGCTAAAACCGTGACACCTTTCAAGATATGAAGGGGTCTTACAAGAAAGACAGAGAGAATCTTTTTACTGAGGCCTGTATTGACAAGAAGAGGGATAGTGGTTTTAAACTGAATTATGGTGGGTTTAAATTGGAAATAAGGAAGCAATATGTTATGATGACAGTGGTGAGACATTTCGCAGCATCACAGAATCACAGAATCACAGGTTGGAGGGACCTCAGGTATCATCTAGTCCAACCTTTCTACAGGTTGTCTGAAGAAGATGTGGAAGTGGTCAAAGTTGGGTTGTATGGGTCTTTGAGCAAAATGATGTAGGAACAGATATCCCTGCCCATGGAAGGGGGATTGAACTAGATGATATTGAAGGTCCCTTCCAAACCTTTTCTATCATTTCACTATTCTGTGAACACAAACACCCCAAATTCCAACAAATTTGAAATTATGCATAATAATTTTCAATCTTAAATTGTGCATCAGAGACATTTATAAAATATCCATATAGTTGTCTAAAATTAACGGACTGTTACATAGCCATGTGAATGGCGGATGCACTAGAAGCAATGGGCAGTTGCTACATTCATATAGGTAGAAAAATGGTTATGCAGCATGTTTGTCATTTTGGCCCGAATGAGGAAACTCTATTCTTTTTTGACAAAATCATGAGTGACATCAATTCAAAAATCTCTATAACAAGACAATAAGGTTTAAGTTACCCCTCTCAAAAAAGCCGAAAACCATTTTCTAGTTACTACTTACTTGTTTTTCAAAGCTCAACTCGCTTTTTTAAAGGGAGGGTTATAATCCATTACAACTTTCAGTTCAGTAAATTAAACAAAAATATACAGGCAAGCAAATAATACTACCACAGCAGGGCATATTCAGTGAGTGTTATTTCACATTTTGACTACAATTAGTATACAATTAACCTACAATCTCACTACTTTTTACTCTGCTCCCAGAACCCTTCTCAGCTGCCATCATAGCATCACACTTTGTTTCATGAACTTTATATGTTCATGTATGTATTGTGAGGGTGATTTCCTCTGCTTTCAGCTGCTTTATTCATTGAATTATTGGAGGGTGTGATAATAGATATAGTGTTGTGACAATACAAATAGCCATTCAGGAACTCATACTTATCACATTAATAAAATGTCACACAAAGGACAAAAGTTCTGATATATCACATGGGTATATAAAATTAAAATTATGCCTACAAACACAAAGTTATTTCTCAGTTATTCTTTCCAACCCAGTAAATTTTGACAATATATGTTTCTTTTGCAAAAATGTTACTCTTTAATTAAGGATAAATTGAGACAGAATTGCTGTGGTAGAGCAGTACCTAGACCACAGCCAAGCAGAAACTATAGAAACATTTGTGGTATAAGAAAATATTAGGAAGAATGAAATATTCTAGTTTTTAAAGGAAGAACTTGCTTATATATCTTGCTCAAAAACATTATTTTATTCTCTGGATTCCTTTTGGTACCAGACACTGCTCAGTTCTTTTAACTCTTTTAATTCTGAAGATGAATCTTTGGCCCTATTAAATTGATGAACAACTCTTTCAAGGTTTTAAACACAATAAGGTTTCACTTTTTTTCTGTCTGACTCAAGATAAACTTTGCTTGAAATTTTCTTTGCTAAACAGGTTTATTTATACACCAATATCTAAGAAAAATAAACAAATTCTTCTTCAACAAATTCTAGGAAGGGACTCCTCTTGGTTAAAACTTGAGGGTTTACACTTGTATGTTATGCTTTTCTAAGAAATACTAGACTTCTGGGATTCATGAGGAGTATACCTTAAGAATTCCAACTTCTCAGGATTTTGCTTTGTATCAAATAAAACAAGCTTTACCTATTATCTGAGTGTGGAGTGCATGAGGTTTCTTATTGTTCTTAGAGTAGTATGGCTCATTTGATCACAGTAAAGCTCTATGATACATAACAGTGGGCTATAAATTAATAAATAATAAAAGTAACCAATCCTGTAGGCTTTTTTTGCAATATAAGAAGCCTAAAGTGAGTAGCTTTTTAACTTTTTACTCAAATGTCATTTTTATTAGAGAGAAGCCAATAGATCATACAGACTATATAATACAGCAAGCTTAAAACCCCCTATCTGCTTCAATTTATTTCTATAATTCCAAAATTATTGTAATTTGAACTTTACTAAAGGTAGATATTTGACGTGACTGCAAAAAACTAGAGCACATGTGTTGAAACCTTTGTAACTGCTGCTGCTGCATTCATCTCCATGCAATTGGTTGGTAATTTTTTTATGGTTCTACAGAAAAACCATGAGGAAGATGCTGCCAAGTCCTTGTTCCTACTGTCAAAATTACTATGTTGAGCTAATTTTTAATGTGTTTTAATGTGTTTTCTGATGGTATTGCTTAAGCAAATGAGTCTTGTTATTTTGCAGCTGGGCCAGATACTAATAATGTTTTTATTAGCTTGGTAGAAACATTGGTGCCTTCAGCCACTGGGCCACTTTGAATTCGTAATTTTGTAGGCTGAAAATGATCATAATGTAAACATGATCAGTCATTGAACTGACTGGCACAGGTGTCAGAACAGAACAGAATTTAATGGAAGGGAATGTCTCAGTCTTGTTAAATATTGCCTTAAACTCACAGCCTGTTAATTTAGACTGTGAGAACATAGACTGCTATGAGAACACAGACTGCAAATTAATTTTCTACTGAAATATTAAAATATAAAGATCAGTAGTACGGAGATGAAATCTTAGTAACATTAGTAAACATGTGAACTAAGTCAACGTTGAGCTTATATGAGATTTTCTTTTATTGTTTTGATAGCTTACCTATAGAAACACTGTCAAACATAAACAATGCTGTTATGTTTGCATGTGTGTATGGTGTCCTGCAATCTTTCTTTAGGCACGCCAATAAGCCATTTCAGTCGCTGTAAGGAAATTCTCCAAAATGTACATATACAAAACACATGAGATTTTTTAAAATGTTTCCCATTTTTTTAAGAAACAAAGAATTACTGGACTGATTACTTTGTCCTAGAAAAAAAATATCCTATATTCCTAATAATACCTTTTAATTCCAATATTCTTAAATACGTAGCAGAAAAAAATTAATTCAATTATGAATTTTTGAATGGAAAACACAATTCTTGAAAGGGAGGCACAACCTTGAGTTATAGGATCCTAAAGTCTGAAGGTGATTCAGGCCATCTTACCTATTGTTCTCCTCGGGCATTGCATGGAGACTCTTAACCATGGCTGATTGTGCTACAGGGCAGAAATTAGCTTTTTGTGGTAAATATAATTTTATTAAACTCTGATTGCAGTTTTCAGAAATGTAGGGACTTCAGGATTTAGGAAAATCTTTCCAGTTTTTATAACCCAGTTATTTTATTTCCATATTTTGCTTAATCTTAAAAAAAAAAGAAATTAAAAAAAAAACCCAAAAAAAACCCAAAAACCCAACATAGTTCTGTACTGTCAAGTTATGCTAGATCTCTGCAGGACACTGAGCTGCAAAAGGCAAGGAATTAAGAAATTACATATTTTCCTCATATAAAAGATCTGTAGTAATGAAACAGAATCATTGGCAAATCAGATGCTGTGTTAGAAATGGAGAGGTGATAAAATTTAGTCTTCAGAGGCTTAATAGGGTATCTTTTCAGGAATGCTAATTCAAGAAAGGAGAAGTTAAAGCTTAGGTTGGAATCACTGCTTGAGCTTATTGTGAAACAATAGGGAATATCTTTTAAAGTTATACACAAGAAGAGAGTGGCTTTAATCACCAGAAAATGCAGGAGGAATGTTAGCAGCCTTAGGGTATAAGTAAGGCTTAATTATTCATAGAACAGCTTTTCTCATTTGCTGTAAAAGAAACATTGTTAAAAAATCTGGACCTCAGAAAGGACTTTCCTTTGGTTTCTTCACCAAGTTACAGACCACATATATTTTCCAACTTGGCATTTTGAAGTCAGAATGCCTCATGCAATTAATGCAGGAAAACACATTTGGTAACCTCCAGGCAATTTTAATTTCCTTTCAGTTGAGCAAAATGAGATAAAAAATAGATGATCACTGTCTACTGTAAAGTGCCTTCACATCCAAATACTAACATGAGCAGTTATAGGTTTTGGGTTTTGTTTTGTTTCTGACCTGAGATTCCTTCTAGGTTCAAAATAATGGCTAGACACTAGAATAATATCAGGAAGATCTTGATCACCAGATAACATGACCTGTAAAAGAAGTTATATAATTTCAGAATTCTTCTTTTAATTAACCTTCGTCATAATCCTTTAACCTAATGCTATATATTGCATAGAAATTTGAAACTGATTCCACAAGATGTAGTGGGGAGGATCTAAAAGCATTAATTTCCTAAAATAAATATGCGGAACTTCTGTATTAATCCCAAAATTATTTAAACATGCATGAAAATATTATGACCATCAATAAATACTTATTAATCAGTTTAAATCAATACTTAGATTGAAATAATTTGAATTGAATTTCAATTATAATTTAAACAATTTCTAATTGAAATAATAATTCAGTTAAATCAATAACTACTGAAATATTATTTTCTACATTCTTTATTTTCTTCCATTAAAAAAAAATGTGGAATAGAAAGGCTTACTAAATGCGTAACTTAAGGGTAGTTGTATATTCAGTATGAGTATTTCTGAGAGTTCATGTATGATACGGCAAAATATGAATTTTATTTTCCCAGCATCCTTAGAATTCTCAGGCCACAAAGGAATAACAGGAACAACAGGAAATTAACAAATTCTATCTTTGTCATATATTTTCAAGATTAGATGATGCTATTAACAGAGGAGAGCTTGGGCATGTGGCAGTGGTTAGAATAAATAAATCTATTTTGTAGTCTGTGACTTAACAGATGGAAATTCCTTGGAAGATTTTAAGAAAGAATGAATCTCTGCCAGGCCAATGCTCATTATAACATTTCTTTGACTGATTTATTTTCTCTAAGAATTCTAAACTCAAAAAACCTTTTGAAGCGTTTATGTTTGCTAAACACTGAAACTTATGTTTCTAGAAACCTCAATTTATTCAGACAATAAATAATATAGAAACATAAACTAAATATCTCTGAAACTGTAAGATGAAAGGAAAAGCTCACATGCATCAATAGGAATGAATGCAGGATTTCGCCTCTTGCCCAATGAACCCATTACTAAAGACATTCTAATGATTAATTTGTGCACATTTATATAAACAATCATAGCTTTTAATAAGGAAAGATAGCCTATTGTTATAGCAAAATATCTTAAAATCTAAAAACTAGTGGGATTAATATCTCTGACAATTTATTTTTCTCAATAGCTTTTACGTCCAGTGAACTAGATTCAGATTCTCTGGTTGTAAGAGAAAAATTACGTAATAGCCTTGCTTTTAAAACCTGATGAAAATCCATCTACCTAGCAAAATTGCCCTAAAAATGGTATGCTTTTGTGCATATTTAAATAATGATTTCACAGCAGTGGTAGAAATTCATCAGATCAGAACTGCAACGTATTAGTATGGATGTGAGAAACAAGACTGAACAATAGCCCTAAGCAATTGCATTTTTCCCTTGTTTACATGAACATTCCCTTTTTCCCTTCTCATTATTTTCAAAGAGAAAAACAAATTAACAAAATGCAGGAATCGGAAATGTTTCCTGAAAAGATTTGAAAAGACTCTTCTGAAAAAGACTTTTATGTTTCTGCTCACCCACTTAATCCTCAGGAAATTAATCTGTGCCTCATCAGTGTATGAGATGAGATATTTTTCATCCTTTTCAGAGCTAGATTTTCATTGATTCCTGCAAATCTTACATTTAATGTTGTGTGCCTTCACCTGTGCATCCACATAAAATTTACAGATTTATATACACTTAAAATTTTGGGGGGAGAAAAGAATTATACTATGATAAATATAATGAAATTGGTTTTTTTTTTATTAAGTAAGGTTAATGCGTCTGTCATGTTTGATTCACCAGAAAGAATACCTGAAGTTTTTTATACTTAGAAATGGTTATACTGAAATAGTTTATGTTGAATAGTCTGCTGAAATAAGAGACAGAAGAAAGAAAAATGCATATTGAGTTGAAACAGAAATACTTTGAAGTTCTCCTACTTATGTTTTCTCTTTCATTATCATAAATCTTCATTTAAGTGACACAGAGGTTACTCTATATACATTGATCATTTCCTCACTGTCTGGATCTGGACTAGGGGAAAGCTCTTAATAGATTTAAATAATACTAAAACCAGAATTGTCCAAAGAAAAATGTGAAAAAAAGTCCCAAGAGAGTTGATAACATACAGTAGTCTCAGTACCCTTTACAAAGGTACAATACTGAAACAGCTGAACTGTTCTTTAGAATGATGAATACAGAGTAATGTTGTTATGATGAGTAATGAAATATTTTTACTATGCGTGATTTAATTTTAATGTGTTTATTTCTTTAAATAATACAGCATTTTTCAACAGCAATATTTTGGCTGGTTTTGAGTCATCTGTCAATAATCTGTTGACATATCTTTAATAGATAAATAGTATTTGTTTTGATTTGCTTATATTTTAATCTTAGAAACAAAAAAAGGAGTAGTAACAATGAGAAAAAGCAAAAAGATTAAATAGGCTTTTTGCTTTCTTACAGAATCTCTGTACCTGTAAAATCCAAAACTCATTGCATTGCTCCCGTCTATTGCTCTCTTTGTTAACCGTATTCTTAAGTCACTTTAAGAGCAAGTAACTGTTTACCTCACAAACTATCCACTGGCACGTGGATTAGCAGCACCAAGATTCATTGCCAGTTTACAGTACTAGTTGTTTGAGCACTGTTTTGTACTGTTTTCCTTCATACAGTCTATGCAAAATTGTTTTTTATGAGGCCTATGCTTTTTTTTATGTTATGCTTTTAATTCCTTTCCACAGTGGTTTAAACATAACCAACTACTTCATTTACAGCACTTTTTAAAAGAAAAATAACTATACCTAACCCAACACAAATTAAGTTTACAGGGTTTTTGTCACCAAATGCCATGTTTGTTATATACCTCAAATTGCCAAATTCTTATTTGCATAAAAAATTATATTTATTGCCTTTAAAGTTCGGGTGTACATGTGGAATAGTTTTCCAAAATCAGAAAGACCTACTATGCTGAAGGAAATGAAGAGGCACAGTCAGACTGTGATTGTCATAGAAGCTTCTTCAAGTGGCAGTAAGTCCTCTAAGGATCACTGTTGTATTCAGGATACGTAAAATTGTGGTAAAAGTTTCCTGGTGGCTGGCCAAGCAGAGGCTTAGAGAGTTATTACTTGTTTCTCAATGGTACACTTTGCTTGGTAGTTCTTCATGGAGAAAAATGGAAAATGGAAAATATTTCTCTTCAAAGAAACAAAACTGATTAGCAGCATTCACCCTATTTGTGAAGCTTTCTTCTGGATGTTATAACAATATTTTCAAACTATTAGTCACTCTGCCATTGCTGTCAGAAATGTGTGCATACATTTTGTTATTTTGGCAGAGTTAAATGAAGACACATTTAAGACAAATAATACATGAAGACAGCAGTGTCCATATGCAACTTTTTAATAGATTTATCACGTATTTGTTCTTTTTGCTTGCTTCCAACTTTTCTGTATCTTGTTATCTCCCCTTTTGATCTCTTCATCTCTAATCTACAAGAATACAGAGTGTTCAACCTAGTGATCGAGATGTGATTGATGAATTATTTTCCTGTGTGGCATTGTGTAGCTGAAGGAGAAGTATGAAATAATGGGATGTCCTCCAGCAGAAGTAGAGCAAATTTTAAGGGACTACTAGTGAAATGCCATCCCATGTAAGTGTGAAACTAACCTTGATACTTTTCTAACACATCTCTCTTAAAATTATGGCCAGAACTTCTAACAAACTTTTCAAATTATATCTTCTACTAGTAAAAATAAAAAATAACTGTACTGGACTTTTCAGGTTTTATTCAACTCTTTCACCCAGCCACAATGCAGGTGTCAGTGTACATTTATTTTCTGAATTATCTGTCAACAATCTCATCAGTTTCTCTTAGTCTCAGTAAAACCCCTTATCATCCCAAGCTCCTGTTTTTCTAAGTCATTCTGAACTCTGTCTGGTCTCTTCCATCTATGTGCTGACTGCGTCCATTTTTTTTATGTGTGGTAAACTCCACAAAGGCACTGCACGTCATCTGTTCTGAGCTTCTGATCTACAAAGTGAAGAAATTCAGCCCTAGTTTTAATGTTTACAATAACATTTCAGTCAAATTCTCTATCAAAAACTGTGATTTTCTGTCTCTAATGGCCTTCTAGTTTTCTAACCTGTTCAAGATTTTCAGCCCTTTTAGTATGGCACTGTAAGTATAGATGTCCACTTGTCCTGTTTTGCTTCGGAGGTAAACATCTGGCAGAACTATTTACACAGCAACAGATGTAGAGAACAGAGAGAAAGTGCCTGGAGACATGTAGGATTAGCAAGCATCTGAAGTGTTAATGGTCTTTAAAGACCCATTGGAAAGAAATGCAGTGAAGGACAAAGAAAATGTAGAGGCTTCATAGATCTTGGGTGAGACAGCATTTTGTTTTGTCACATCCAAGAAATTCATATTGGCTTCTGTTTTTTTTAAAAAAAGGATAGACTATACCAATTTTTAGATCAGTGTAGTGTAGTATACTGGAAATAGCAGAAAAAGGAAGGTTGAAAATTAAGAACGAGATAGTGTCTCTTATTAATAAGAGAGAGGAATGTCTAAAAACAGCAAGGGAATGCAAGAAAAGAAACATTAAACTTGCAGTTATGATCAAATTTTTCTGAATAGTTTATCAACTGTTGCTTGATATTCTACCTACCTTGAAGCCACTGTACAAATAAACAGCAGATTTGAAAGGTAGATTTGAAAGATAAGGTTGTGGGTAATGAGAATGCTGGCAAATTAGAAGATTCCTATTATATATTCAAATATTAATTTCACTGCTTGGATGTACACATCTGCATTCTGGGATTGCAGAGAATCATGGTCAAGATGATCTGCACTGAGAATTGATGTAAAGATTGGAGTTTTCAAGTTCCTGTTCAAAAAGTGTTTTTCAGAGAAAAAGAAAACTGTCACATTTGAAAGTTTAGCTTCTTTTTAAGCTGAGGTGCATCCATAAGTTCATGGGTCCTATATTCTTGAGGTTGAGTCCTTTTGTATTAGCACTATTTTGGTGGCATTATTCTGTGCATGCTCAACCAACTGAAAGAGAATTTGTCTCATTAAAATAGTTCTCTGAGGTAGAGGTTGAAGCATTCGTATCATTTTGCAAAAACCTTTAAGATTTAATAGGCTGAAGTGAGAAAATAAGTATAAGTCTGAATAACTTCAGATAACAATAAAAGACCTAGTCAGACTGTCGTAGATGGATGAAATTATTACCTCAAATATTTCAAGTCTGAATATGTCTTGATTTTGAAGGAAGATGACCATTTTGACTCAGACTCTAAAGGACATGAATATGCAGAGAAATTTCTTTGTGTTGGAAGGTACTTTTAAAGGTTATCTAGTCCAACACTCCTGCAATTAGCAGGGACATCTTCAACTAGATCAGGTTGTTTAGAACCCCATCCAACCTGACCTTGAATGTTTCCAGAGATGGGGCACCCACAGCCTCTCCAGGCAACCTGTGCTTGTGTTTTATCGCCCTCATAATAAAAAATTTCTTCCTTATATCTAGTCTGAATCTACCCTCCTTTAGTTTAAAATCATTACTCTTTGTCCTATTACCACAGGCCCTACTAAAAGTCCTCAGTGCACTCCAGGAGTCTCCTGGATTGCCTGCAGCTCTCCATGCTGCTTTTCCAGCAGATGTTGGAGTGGTTGAAGTCCCCCAGCAGGATAAGAGCTTGTGAGTGTGATACCTTCTGTAGCTGGAGTAAGAAGGCTTCATCAACAGCCTAAGATAACGTGACCTGTAGTAAACAGCAACCACAAAGTTCCTTTTGTTGTGTTGGTCTCTAATTCTTATGTATAAATTTTCATCATGCTTGTGGCTATTCTTGACATAGAGGGCAACACTTCCACCCCTCCTTCCTTGCCTGTCCTTTCTGAACAGTTTGTGGCCATTGGTAGCACTGCTCCAGCCATGGGATTCATCCCACCAAATTTCATTAATGGCAACTATGTCATAGCTTTCTAGCAGCCTTGTCACAGGTGAACTTGATATTATCCTGCTCCCCCTTCAAGTCTATCTTAAAGTTTGTCAGTCAGCCCTGGTAGCTCATGAGGAAAGACCCAGTTCCCTCTTTGAGAAAGATGAATCCCATCTGATGCCAGGAGATCTGGTGCTGCGTAGGCCATCCCATTATCAAAAATCCCCAAATTCTGGTGGTGACACCAGCCAGGGAGCCATGTATTAATAGACTTAGTCCATCTGTTTCTTCCAGTATCACTGCCCACAAGTAGAAGGATAGAGCTAAAAACTACCTGTGCTCCAGATTCCCTTACCAACCATCCCAAGGCCCTGAAGCCTCTTTTGATTGCCCTTTTTTGAGGATACAGAATCCCATTGATCTTGTGGTTTTTTTCAGGTGGATGTTCCAATTTCTGTCTCAGGGAGGGCAGAGCATGGTTCCACCAGCCTATCTCGTTTTCAGACACCCTGATGCTCCTTAAGCTTTCTACTTCATCTCATAGCACTGCCACCAGGCTGAGCACATCATCTTGCATGGTTGTTCTTGCTACTGCCATCAGTTACTAGTGAAAGACTCTGGCATGCCCTCCAGCCTCAGACCTAGATGGCTGCATGTTTTTGTGGGAGCTCTGTCCGGGTTGCCACATCCATTCTGGTGAGTGCAGAGGGCGTAGCTTTCTGCCAGGTGGATGGCATGGCTAAGCTCCTTCTGGGAGGGTGACGACCAATTAAAATGACCTTTTGAGCTGGTAGAGTGATGATGACCTTCCTGCATGAAGTGCTGCACCAACCGCTGTGCCAGCTAGTGCACCAAGACCCTGGCTGACACACCATGCTCTGTTTGCCCATTCTGTTGGCAGCACTTCTCAGTGCTTCTGGTCACTTGTGCTCTCCAGGTTGCTTTGTGTAAGTGTGGGAGTGGCCATGGCTGCTCAGGCATTGTCAGCTCCTCCAGCGAGAGCTGCTGGCTCCCGGTGGGTCTCTGCTGCCCTGATGTTTGCCTAGTGGGCGGGCTCTGGAGCTGCTCACCTCAGCTGACTGGTTTAATTATACTATTTTAATTTTTATTCCTAGCTGTTTTGAATTAAAAACTAAGACTGTCTTCTGTATTAAAAAAGTTGAAAAGAGAACTTGAATACAAAGGCTGCACTTCCTTGACCTTCTGAATTTCTCCCAATTCTTGTCTCAGTAACATGATAGAGCACACAGCTGTTTGAATGTGTTATGGTGCAGTGTATTAGTTATGACTATGTACAAGAGGTACTGTTTGAAGTTAAACCAATACCATCCACCAATGTTGTTTTATCTGATAGTACCTTTTAAGTAATGTCATTGCAAAGAACGGAAAAAAGTATTATATTAAACTCTAATAACATATTGATACTAAATCTAAGAAAGTTGTTCTTTAATGAAGGGGAGCACACTTCAGAGTTGGCAGTTTTTCTGATGTGGGACTTCACACAGAAGAACCACGAGCCTTTAAGGGAGGCCCTGTATTTTGTTCTGGCTTCAAAAATAAATGCATTAATATTTAATTCTTGTTACATTTGATCTTAATCAGATCATATTCTTTTTTTTGCCCAAATATAATATAACTAACTAGAATGATTATTCATCTTGCTGGTTCTATATAAGATCACTGTAATATAAGGATATCAACATCATCTTTGTTGAAGCTGCTTACGCAAAGCAACTCCTTCTTAGAAAATCTTTCATCTGCTGATTCTATGGGCACGTGCTTATGTCTCAGCAGCTGCACATGAACGACATTTAAGCCTTCAAGGAGAGCACATAAAACATTTTATACTTTAAGAAACATGTAATGGAAAATAGAATATTTTTATCTCATAAGCTAAGTTTTATATGGATGGTAACATTAATATTTATGTGAGTGGTACTTCAGTTGTCTCATTAGAAATAGTTGTGTCTTGCATTATTCACTAGGATAAACAATGTTTAAAGTACCAGGAATTTTAACATTATCTCCAAAAATTTCAGATTATACTACAATTATTGCAAATTATTATCTACTTTATTCTGTAAGTGGCCCTTAAATTCTTAATTAACAATGAACTCTTTGCCTCTTTCTAAAGATTCACATTCCAGGCATCTTACTGAACAATTATAAGTCCATATCTTTGAAACAATTAAAAATAATTGTTAAAAGTGAGGTTTCTTTAAGACTTCTATTTCATATAAATGGTTAAATAATCATATGCTATCGTATAAACATTACCAGATTTTAAGTGTCAGGAATTAGACAATTCTGAGTGTTAGGAAACTACTTTTCTAAAAGTATATTGAAATTGAGGTCTATATTGCTTTGAGTATAGCTTTTTTATACTGTATGAAAAAGACACACACACACAAAAAGTCTTAGGCAAGAAAAAACTACCAATATTTTATCGGCCCCCAAATGCTGCTGTTGTATTTCTAGTACCTAGGGCACACAGTCAATTTATGATATCCAAACTTCCTGTCTGTATGGATTCAACTAATTGGTCTGTTGCTTTAAGGTTATTTTTATTTTGCAAATATATAGGAAATTATAAGTTGAACTGTCATTTATCAATTATTTTTTGCTTAGGACCTCTGCATTTTGGTCACACATCAAACTTATTATTTGTACTTTGATCACTAGACGTTTGACCAAGCATTTTGGCAACTGCACTCTACACCTTTTTTAGTGCAGGATGTAACAGAAGTTACAAAGTTAGGTGGTTGGCAGAAAGAAATTCTAAGAATCAACATTTCAACTACTAATAGGTGTGTGCATATATATCTAATTACATGCCAGTCAAACCATGCCAGTGGTACTCTCTCAGCTAAGAATTACCAGTAATTGGATCTGTATAGTCTATAAAGCATTCTTTGCAAAAACTGTTTGCTACTGGGGAAAGAAGAGCATTACTAATCCTCAAGTAAAGATAAAAGAATCAGTGCTGGGGTAAAATAAAACCTGGGGTAAACCTTAACCATAATCTTACTGTGGTTTTTGCTGAGTAAATGTTCTGTAATCACTGTTTTATTTAAAATCCTGTCTGCCTTCAAGTAGCAGCAGCTCTCAGCACATCAGGAAATCTGAAGAGACTTCAGACGCCTTGCAGCTTACTCTTACAGAAAGCTTCTGTATAGATGGATAAATAAATCAGAGCTCTTTGATTAAAATCTTAGGTAATGATTTCCAGTTTGGGCTGATCCTCTATTTCATCATTAAATGGTTATTGAAAAGTTAAAAAGAAAATTGTGAGCAATCTCTTTGCACAGGAGCCAACCATTAAATTACATTTAGGTCAGAGGCATTTGGGGACAATTCTACAATACCAGCTGGTGCCCCTCCTTCTTTCCAGACAATCATTGAGTGTCAGCAGGCCTGTCCATCTCTACTGGCCCCAGAATACACCATTTATGAAAATGCACATCTTTGCATTTTCAGACTGTTCCCTTAAAACTCTTCGAGTGGTCTACTGTTGCCGTAACGTATACAGCTAGATATTCTCGAGTATCAGACATCTACACGGATGTGACCATACTTTTTTTTATGTCCTGAAATCCAGCCAGGATACCATTGGTGATCTGAAATGGCATTAATTGCCTATATTTAAGCAACTGAATCACACTAACTGTATATAATTACTTGTGGAACTTTGTAAAATCACAGGTTTGTTTTTTTTTATTTATTTTACTGCAACTATGTTTTAGATGTAGTTCTATGAAGGGTTTTGTATGCCTCTGTAACTGAAGTGAACACAGTCATGAAGGAAAATAATGATGCCAGTGTGTTGATAGAACCCCAGTTTGCTCCCAAATACGCCTGTTGATTTTCTGCTTATTCCATTCAATTATTCCACTCAAAGAGGCTATGCCAGCTATGAATTTTACCCATTGACTTCAACAGAAGCTGTACGTGTGTAATCTTGCTCAAATATATTTGGAGTATGCATATGATTAGCTTTGAATGGAAGGTAGCACAGGCATAATGATATGTACCAGCATTACTTTTACCTTCATCCAGCAACAACAATGGAGGGATAGCACCTATCACCTCTCTCAAGCAGTGTGTACATACTGAATGATCCCATTATAACCAAATGGATTTGTAATTCCTCACCATATTTACACTGTTTTTATATTGCAGGGTTGTTTTCATTGGAATTGATGTTCTAACAGACTTCCATGCAGTGTAAGTAGCCGTCTTGATTACCTCTTACCCACATCTTACTTGAATAACTCTGCCAAATTTTTCATATGAAACTCAGCTAAATTTATTAGGGTCGTTAGCATGATGGCCATTAGCGTGCACTCTCTCTCTCTCTCTCTTTAGATTTAACTTCCTTGATTTCATTTTTTTAATGTAGTCTCACATGAGCATTTAACAACTCTGACTCTAAGCACTGATTCTTTGTTTTAAGTAGAAATTCTTCTGATGTTGACTGTTAACAGCACCTCGTGACCAGTTTATTGAAACTGGCTAGCCAGCCTAATCTGTAAATCGTGTGGTGCTTAGTTTAATGCTCCTTAGATAACTGCAGAGTGGAAATTTTTGGAGAAGATTATTACAAAGATTTATAATATTGCTGGTGTATTTACTGTATACAAATAGATGTAGCATGGCTACAGCAGCTGTGTTGGAAAGACAGTTGTTCCCTTCTCATACAATAATGGATTTTCCACTAATCAAAATGTTCTGCTAAGTTTATTAAAAAAAAAAAAGAAAAAAAGAAAAAGAAAATGCTTATGGCTTTAAAAATCCATTAACCACAAGTACTTCACCAGTTGTGCACATAGAGTACCATGAACTTATTTTAATTTTCTGTTCCATATTATGTGCTGAATCTTTTAATGATTCCTTCTTTAATTCCTCCACAGATGCAGTTAATGTTCTGTGTGGCTCAGCATTGGCCCTCACTTTTACTTGTCAATGAGGCCTCTGATAAAAATGGTATCTGGACATAGGGACAGAGAAAACATTGTAATACATCTGGACTGGTAGCCTATTAGATACAAAATCTGTTCTACTTTTTTAAGAACTCACTTGATGTTTTTTAGAAACTATAGATTATACTTTGAAAAAGTAATTTTTATGTCTGGAACTCACTTTAGTTTTTGGTTGAGCATATTGGAACATTTTTCCTTGGGTTTAAGGCACTTGGTGAATGAGAACCAGCTGAAAACTGAGACAAGAAGTATTAAATTACTTGTCTTCTTCACTTGTCAAGTTACGTGGTAATTTTCCATATCAATTCTACCCATGATTAATTGTAAATTCCTATTAAAATTGGCTAGTATATACTATATTCTAATTTTCAGTATGACCTTGCGTGAAATATGCCATAGCTTATAACTTGTCTTTATAAAGACAGTTGCTTATCATCACCATGGTATTTGTAATACCAGGTATGTACTAGGTAAAACAAATATTGAGCAACATAAGGGATCAGGTTCTGTAAATTAAGATTCTGGTTCTCAGCATCCCAAAAATTAAACAAGAAAACTGAGTATAAAAAACAAATAAATACAGAGCATAAGGGCCCATAATTCATAAAAGAGAATCAAATTAATAACAAACATTTGAATGCATCACTAATGGTTTGATTGGTTGCTTTTATTACACAAGTTAAAGGAAATATGACATCTTTGTGTTATTGCAGCATTATATATTCACCACCTAACATTATAATCTTTAATTGGATTTAAAACCCCTATCGTTAGGAGAACCTTGACTCACATCAGTGTTCAGGAACGTAGTGATGTTAGCTCCAATGACATGAATTCAATATTACATATAGAATGTTTGTTTGCCCAGCTGCTATACATTTCACATTTGGGGCAGCTTTGAGCAAATGTTTGTATATAACAGCATCCGTGCCATCAGTTAGAATGCTGACAGATATACCGACTGTAGGGAACACATTACTATATGTAGCCTGCCGAAAGTTTATCTTACAGCAAACTTAAAGCCCACAGGTCACAGAAGGCTGTGTTGTCATCTTTGTTTTTCATTGAGATATTAGAAAAATAGGTGAATAGCCCTTGTGTCTGAAGTTGTCTTTTCTGTAAGAGATTTTTGAGGTGTCACAGAACCATAGACAGACATGAAATAAGGAAAGAAGCTGTTTTTTTCTTTTATCTTCCTGAGAAGAAGAAGGAGAAATGAAAGTGAAGGAATAAAAAAAAAAACCACATAATTTTTATAGTTGTGCTTTGAGAAACCTGTTAGGGGGTAATTATACCTCAAGTCTTAGAACAAAGTAATCAGAAGCTGTAGCAGAACACTGTAAAATGTTGCAACGATAGAAATCTGAATGCCATGTTCAGCTATGGAATTGTAAAGTTAGAAGGACAGAGGTGTCTGGGCTGCATTCATTTTGGTACCTACCTTAAAGGTGACTGGGAAAGAAATACATGTTTCCACAGCTGTCTAAATTTGTTCCTGGCACAAAATTAAGAGGGAAAAACTCTCTTAAGATCTTGCTACTAACATATGATGGGTAAAGACTGTGAAATACCCCTGTTCCATCCACATGAATGTCATTTTTTTAAATAATTCTTTTTGAAGATAAATTCTTCTTTAGAGCATAGTGAAGTGTTACCTTTTCACAATCAAGATAATATTATACATTTTTCTTTTTCTCTTTTTACTACCTAATCACTGAATAATAGAATTGCTTTTTGTTATGTTCCTCAAGCCATGTGGCTCACAGGGACTGGGGAGCAGGGCAAGCTGGGGTCAGCCAGGGCAGCCCCATCCCTGGGCATCAAACACCTCCAGGAGGATGGCAATGAGCCAAGGCTGGGATGGAACATTGCCTCATGGATGATGGTATATACTAGCCAAAGAGTGCCCATGGACAGGCAAGGGAATGGCTGCAGGCAATGTGTGCAATCTGCCCCTCCAAACTTCGTTGATTCGGGAAAGAAGAGGCTCCAGATATGATTTAGGTAAGCTTAGGTTATTGCCATACCCTGTGTATACTGGTTGCCTGGTCCCCCAGCTGTTCACACTGGTGCTTTGTTAGATGGGTTTGTTCCTCTCCAACTGCCTGCCAACAAGCCCCAGGCGTGGGAAACTTGTGGGACCAGGGCCTGGCAGCAGTGGAGAACTATGAGTCACAGCTTGTCCTCCTGCTCCCCATGGCTGCAATTATGCTTCTTGCATCTGTGCCTGGATTGTGAAGAAGATGGTGGTTTTCCTTGGGTGCATATGCTGTGGCATACATCTGCCCAGCCACAAGCATGCAAGAGTTCCCTTGTGTCCCCACAGTCCTTTTACACAGAAAAAGGAGACAAAGCCATTATGTCTGATATATTCTGCTGTGCTAGAAATAGTTATTTATTCATTTATACATTCATCATTTCCTTTGCTTTAGAATCTTTACCCCTTTCCAACTCAATGGAAAATGTTATTGATTTGAACAGAGTTGGGATTTTTCCACGTATTACAAAAAACACTACTGTTTTACACTAATTGACAGAGGACAGTAGGTAGCGCATCTGGTAACTAGGACAGACATGTTTACCTGAATTACATCTGCTTAAATTAAGGGATTGTATTCCAAGGTGAAAGGTGCCTTACAGATACCAGAGAAAGAGAAGAAAAGGGTTTTTAAACAAGCTTACCATAACAAAACTGTGGAGCACATGCATTTTCTTTCCTCTTAAGTTATGCTGATAGCAGTATTTAAAGTAAGCAAGTAGCGTACTGCATCTCCAGTTGTAAAAAATGCTGTTTAATTTTAATTCTTGTGTTATACTCACCACCAGAGACGCTTATCTTAATCTCACTTCATATTGTGTCAAGGATACAAATGCCACTTAAATGTTTTTTTTCCTCAGAAGTGCTGGTCATAAGCATAAAAGAAACTTATTTGTATTGTATCCAATGCCCACTGCAGTCAAGGTTCCTACGTTTTCTGCAACAACATCACCGACCTGAATTCTTTGTTACAAGGCCTGCAGTCTGTAGCACTCCAGTAACTGACTGGAATTTCTGTTGCAGCTACAAAAAAGGGTTTTGAAAATGGAGGCTGTGCCCTTGCGGTATTTAATTCAATTAAATCTCATGCTGCCCCTAGCTTTATATTTCTCTTGAATTACATATTGATTATCTAAAGCAGCATAATAGTTTTCTGAGGGGAATTTGAAGGTTAGATAGATAGGGAACGGACAGAGGAGGACTTCTGTTACTTGGATAAATATCAGGGATTTATTGAGAATAAGTTATTCCTGGTGAAAGTGGACAGCAATGAAATAATTATGGAGTCTGGTATTTCAAAATTAACAACCTGCTTACAGGAAAGATATAGTTAATTTGTGTACAGGAGCATCTGCAGATTCAGGAACCACAATTTACCTACCCTTGGTGTGCCTTTGCATTGCAGCTTTTTACAACCCCCCTTTTGCAGTGACAAAATGGCATACCTAGAAAATCTGAATCTAACTGGTGTCAGTCTGGCAGAGTGCTATTTTCTGCAATGGAAATATCTGTTGATTTACACAAGTCTAACCACAAAATACCAAAGTAGCAGTTGTGGCTGCTATTAAGCTATCTTTGATCTTAAAAAAAAAAAGAAAACTCTGGGTTTGTTTTGCCCATGACTTCTTCATACCCTTTTGATTTTTTGTTTTCCTAGCTTTCTGCCATTATTTCTTTTGTGAGTTTTGGGAATTTTCCCTGCTTTTTGAAAGGTAATAGAACTAGTATTTTCCCATGCAGTTTGACAACTACATGATGTGAGAGAAAGGGTTTACTTTTAAGCCTCTCTAGAGAAAAGTCTGGCCTCATTCAGCCACTAAGTACCACATTTCTAGATCTCTCCGGTACTTAATAATACTTAACTCCATGAACTAAGACACAAGCATTTCTCTTTCTTGTAGATAGGGGAACATCTGCCTTCCTCCAGTCCTCTGGGACATCCCCCGTTCTCCATGATTTCTCAAAGATTATAGAAAGTGGCCTTGCAATGATGTCAGCCAGCTCTCTCAACACCCTCGGGTGGATGGCGTCAGGGCCCATGGATTTGTGGGGGTCAAGCTCCTGTAGTAATTCATGTACTAACTCTTCCTTCACCGATGGTGGGTCGGTGTTTGGATGAACCAACAATTTCATTCCCAAAGCCTGGGACCCGTCAGTGCTGGTAAAGACAGAGGTGAAGAAGGTGTTGAGGGCCTCTGCCTTTTCTGCATCATTGGTGATTGACTCTCCTTTTCTGTTTAACAGTGGGCAAACAGTTGACAAACCTGAAGAAACCTTTCTTGTTATTTTTGACATCTACAGCCAGTTTTAGTTTGAGTTAGACTTTTGCTTTTCTAACTGCATCTCTGCACACTCTGGCAATGTCCTGTAGCCCTCGACAGATAATTCTCCACTTTTCCATCTCTGGTGTGCTTCCCTTTAGGATTTGAGTAGACCCAGAAGGTCATGGTTGAGCCACTGGGGCCTCTTGCTCCGCTTACTTCCCTTTCCTTTGTAGGGGATAAATTGGCTTTGTGCTTCCAATAGAGAGTTCTTTAAGAATACCCAGCACTCACTAGCTCCTTTGTCTTCCATGGAAGAATCCCATGGAATCCCTCCCAGCTGGGCTCTGAGCAAGCTGAAGTTTGCTCTTCTAAAATCCAGAACCCTTGTCTTAGAGCTGACCTTCAGCACACTCAGCAGGATCCCAAAATCCACAATATTGTGGTCACTGCAGCCAAGGCTATCACTAACCAAGACATAACAAAGCAGGCTTTCTCGGTTTGTGAAGCCTGCCGTACAAGGATAGACTGGGAGAACTGGGCTTCTTCAGCCTTGAGAAAAGAAGGCTCAGAGGGGATCTCATCACCACGTACCAGTACTTAAGGGGTAGCTACAAAGAAGATGGAGACTCCCTTTTAACAAGGAGTCACATGGAGAGGACAAGGGGGAATGGACACAAGTTGCTCTTGGGGAGATTCCGATTGGACACGAGGGGGAAATTTTTCACAGTGAGGACAGTCAACCATTGGAATAATCTCCCCAGGGAAGTGGTTGACTTGGCCATGTTGGACACCTCCAAGAGTCGTCTGGACAGGGTGCTGGGCCATCTTGGCTAGACTGGGCTCTTTCTAGAAAGGTTGGACTAGATGATCCCTGAGGTCCCTTCCAACCTGGGATTCTGTAATTCTATTTTGCCCAACTTGTGGCTTTATGCTCAAAAAAAAAAGTTTGATGCTGAATTAACAATTAAGGCTTGTGTTAAACAGATTTTACAGAATTTTCTATTCCATCTTTTGTAATTATTGTTATTATTATTCCAAATTATTCAAAAATTACTTATTTGCTGGTCAATTTTTTTTTCCAAAAAGTCATCATGTCAAATTGCATTTGTTTCCTTTGCCCTGAGTAGGAGAAAAATTCAACCTGGCTCATAGCTCATAAATCACATTAATGGCTTCACTCAAAATCCCACTGGGAGAAATTAATACTAAAATATTTTCTTTTTCTTAGCAATGGAATTGTTAAAAAATGCTAATACAGAAGCATATTTAAATAATATTTACAGAACAAAAGCCTAGTTCTGAATGCCCCATGCACATAGATGCATGAAGGTATCCATCTATATGTTGTGGCTTCTCTGGCAGTGGAGAACTAGCTGCATGTTGGAATTTTCTGCCCTGGTTTTGGCTCATCTGCAAAAACCTGTTGAGAAGCTACTGAGTGGGATGTCTGCCACAGATGCTGCAGAAGGACATTTTGAGATGTGGTCTGTATGTGTCTGCAAGTTTAACTACAGGCAATTGAAAATGGAGGCTATCCTTTTGTCTGCATAAAAATCTCTTTCTCTCTAGGACTGAACCCCTTTCCTTGAGTTCTTCATGGGCTCATTATTTTGCTCATTTTTGCCTTCTCTTTTCTTCTTTCCTTCTTTCCAGTTCCTTTCTCTGTTGTCTGATTTTTAGATTGTTGTGGCCTGTACAACTTTCCCTCTAATTGTTTCTATCAATTGCTTAGTTCATGTAGGTATCAAACTTCTGAGTTTAACTTTGGTAAAAATAAATTGGTTCCCTACCCTGGAAGGGAAAACCGCAATACTAGATAATGAACCTGCACTGGCTACTCATATTTGACATTGCAATTTTTTTTTTTCTAACAGGGGTAGGGCTGCTGTTATAAAGACTCCATTGGCAATGGGTGCAGTCAAAACGCACAGATTGATTAGTGTTCTCTCCAAAGCCCATTATCTGCTTTGAAGACCAGTTCATTAAAATGTGTCCTGTTTCTACAATACAGCAGCTTGTGAAGGCTGCTGAGGCTGGAAAGACTAATTTTTTAAACATTCCTCTAGGTCTGTATAAAAGCAGAAAACTTCTCAGCACAAAGTTGAGCTTCCTGAGGCATTCCAGGCTTTGTTAAAAGTGATTTTGTTGTTGTTGTCATTTCCATATGTTGCTGGCATGGAGATCTATTCGTTGGAAGAAAAGAACTTTCTTAGAAAGTAATAAGCTTATTTAATGAAAATTACATACAGATGCAGACATGCACATGCATGCGTGTGCACACACGTACTGAAATGAGTCTTCTTGGGTTTAAAAAGGCATTTTTACATTCTTCTCTCCCTAGTGTCTTATAAATATTTCTACAGGATATAAGTAGATGTGCTTATGTTAATTTAAAGCAGACTAATATAGTCGTCTTTACCATGGTCATTTAAAAATAGTATTTTAATATTTCACAAGAAAAACTCTCACTAGTGAAATCAGCTAGCTGAAAATTGATTTGCAATTATAAATCTTACTTGTGGAACTCAATAGCTCAAATTAAGATACACTAATTACATAGTAACTGCTAAACAAATTGCACATAATTTAGCACTGTGGTCAGGAGTTCAACTCAGATTTTGATGTGTCTAATCATGGAGAGACCAGTCCACCAGAGGGTAAAATGGCAACTTTGATGATAGAACTGATAACTATCTAAGAAAGGGTTTAGAACACTCATTTAAGTATTGAATACATGTAAAGATTTATTTTATTCCGTATTTCTCACTGAAATTTATTCTACTAATTTTCTTTTAAATCATTTGAAAGAGGTCTTTCTTCCTAGTTTTGATTCCAACACATTTTAAATTCTTTCTTAATTTTCACAGATGGCAAGTAATTATATTATTTGTGCAGACAAAACTGATGCAGTCCAACATGATGTCTCTGGAGAAAAATGATAGGAGTCAGCTGAGGACTATAAGTCACATTTTCATTTTAGCAATTACGTAGGAGATTTGAGCAATTTAAAGTGTGGTTAAACAATGATGCCAGAAATCCTGGTTTTAGAGATACTTGGGAACACTCAGTTCACATGAGAAAATATGCTCAGCAAAAATGGACAGGTATGTAGAATGATAGCAATAAACAAATAGTTAATTTGAAAACTAGGGAAATTGAAACAAAAACTTATTGAAGAGAACACTTTTACCAGTCAGAATTGAAAGGAAATATATCACACTGAGGAAGCATTTACAATGAAATAACTGTAATTGAACAAATATATATACAGTATTAATCAGAATGCAATAGCAGATGGGATTCTGAAAAAAAATTTTTATTATTTTTGAGAAAAGAGGGTTAAGTATTCACATTTTGTGATAAGAAAGTTTTGCTACTACATCAGGACTTGGAGAGATTCTCAAACAGGAACAATTAAAGTGGAATAATTTAAAGTCAACAGAACTCAGTAATTTCCACAGAGTGTTTAATAGTTGGAGAAGGAGCATCAGAAGGAATTAAACTTTGTTTAATTGGTCTCAGAAACAATTATTGTTAATGGGAATTCCACTAATAGAGATTTTACTTGTAGAATCTTGGAAAAAATCTCTAAATTCTCCTCTACAATTTTTTACTGCTGTTTCTTATGTTTGCAGGTACACAAGGTGATAGACTCCTACATAAAGGTAAGGAAATAATTCAATTTGGCACTCAGTGTGACATCCACACTTACAGAAGCAGAAAAATCAAGAGTTAAGAATAGCCAGCTACAAAGGATGGTAGGATAGAAGTGATTTCTCCTCTCAGTGTGCTTCTTGCTGCTCTGGTGTGTGAGGTTGAGCAGTTGTCTGTCCTGGTTTTGACTAGGATAGAGTTAATTTTGTTTCTAGTAGCTGATATAGTTCTGTGGTTTGGATTTAGTATGAGAATAATCTTGATAATACACTGATGTTTTAGTTGTTGTTAAGTAGTGCTTACACTAGTCAAGGTCTTTTACAGCCTCCATTCTCTGCCAGGTGCACAAGAAGTTAAGAGGGGAGAGGGCAGCAACTGTGGTACAGGGACTGTCGGCTTTTGTCAGCGGGTGGTGAGCAGTTGCATCACTTGTTTTTCCCTGGGTTTCACTTCTCTCTCTTGTTTTCCTTTTCATTACATTATTAATAAGAATATTAAGTATTATTATTGTTATTATATTTTAATTATTAAGCTGCCTTATCTCAACCCAAGCGTTTTCTTTCTTTTGCCCTTCTCATTCTCTCCCCCATCCCACCAGAGGGGGGGATGTAAGTGAGCAGCTGTGTGGTGTTTAGCTGCTTGCCAAGATAAACCACATGTCCCAAAGGTATCACTGTGCATGTGGTCACCCACGCAAACCTGCAGAGAGCAGTGCTTTCACCAGCACTTTGGGAAACTCAGGCACATGCAGTTTTGTCCAGTCCTATTCCTTCTTCCAGCTGGCAAGGACTGACTTTTCCTACTGAAATACACATACACCTTTGCTCTCTTTATTTATACACACACAGATGTTCGCAGATCCCTCAATGACTTTAAGTCCATCCAATAAACACACAGGATTACCCCTTGCCTGGTCACCAACTCAGACCCTGACTGTTTCTAGGTACAAGTCCCCTCCTCCTTGCTGGTTGATCCAGCTTGAAGTTCACTGATGAATCACACCTGCACCTGTGCAGGACAGAGAGGAGGCTCACATGAAAACTGGCTAGTGGTAGGGCTAATAACAAGATAGGGTAGACTGCAGTGATCGAGTGAAGGGCTTGGATAGACAAGTTGTCTGCCTAGCAGCATGTTTACACACGTTTTGCACAGTTCCATTAAAACATACTGTGAGAAGTTTTGCACAGTCCCATAAGCCTACTCCCAAAAAGTCACACCCTGAGTATGCCCTTTCCCATGGGACCCATGGTAGTCTCACTTCCTCTGTCTTTCCAGATGCAAGGATCTGTTGAAGCCTCCTCTTTATCATACGTTTATGGGTTTTTTAGTGTCCCACCAGTCAGTGACCCAAGAGTTCTGTTCTTTGCTACAGTTTCCTTCATCTCCTGTTCCACAGGATTTCTGTATCTTGCTTTAACTCATTACTTTTCCTGTATCTTTTGATAGTGTTCTATGCTGAATAACTATTAACCACATACTCTCAGAAAGCAGATATGCTTCCATTCTGCGTATGCCTGCATTAAGGATTAAGAAAAAGGTAAGAAAAGATTCTAAAATACTGCAAATAGCTAGAGGGATGTATGAAAAAATGAACACTGGATCTCAGTTAATTGCTTAAAAATTAAATACAAGTAGATAGGCGAAGGAATATCAAGCAGAGATAAGACAGTCAGTGCAGAGCAGTAGTCCTTAAAGCTAGAGAGAAGCACTGGAAATGATGGCTCTGACCATATTCCTTCTTATTTTTCCCCATATTTTTCTCTCATTGATACTCATTTGTTTAAATGTTCCTAGCACTAAGCCTGCAGTAAGATTGTTTTCAACTGGGATTGTGGTAGTTGTAAGAATTGCTCAGAAGATTGATTTAAACAACATAGGAAATGCCTTTAAAAAAGTAAAGGTAATTCTTGATCTTTTTTTCAGCACAATAACTGTAAGACTGCCTAGTGAGATCACTGGGATTTCACTGTATTTACTGCTTCTCATTAATGGACTGGCTGCATTTCTCTTCACTTTTCATGTTCTTACTGGCATTGTAAATTTACTATCGAGTTTTTAAGGATGCTAAACTGTCAATAATCTACCGAATAGGCTGTAGTTGCCTATAAATAATTGCCTGGGTCTGGTTATAACTTAATTGATCTTATATTTAATTTTATTTTTTTCTTGGTAGTACCCTCAATATCATCTATAGGCTTCTGATTATCAACATTTTCATAAAATCACTAGTAAAGAGAAAGAAATTTCCTTGATTTCCAATTATTTTGCAATTATCTTCATTTTTATAACTCATGGAAACTATTTCACAATCTCACATTAGTGTCAGATATGAGTCAGATATTTACTTCTTCAGTTCTACTCCAAGTTTTATTCTCACTGAAATTTTTTCAAGGATTCAGTCTTACTTTCCCAGAGCAACGTCTCAGAGTAGAATGTTACAGGGTCTTTGAAAATACTTTCTTTGGTATTGTGTGTTTTTTAGGATACTTTTGAGTTTGAATAGGTATTTTTACTGAAGTATGTCATATCAGTCTTTTTATTTGTTTCGTTTTGTTTTGTTTACCTTCTGTTCCTTCCATGAGATTATTCTGATAATTCTGGAATTTTCATGGATGTTGAGATTCATTCACTGACTCTTTTGATGGTAGATGTTTCTGATAACACAAACAGCTGCTGTAAACTAAATCCTCTTTCCTTTACCATTGATTTTCCTGCAAGTTTTTCCTTGGCAACTAGCTTGAAGGTTGCCAAGTGCACATCACAGTCTTGTAACTGAAATTTTTGAAACTTTTGAAAATTTCAGACATCCCATTTTTCCATTGTCTAAAACTTTCTCTGTGCCAAGTATTTTAATTCAAGTAAAGACATTATACTAATTTCCTAGCTCCAAAATTTAGATAACCAGAAAATTGCTTACATTTAGGATTTACTTTGGAATTTTTTAATTCATCATTAGTTCTTCCCCCAGAGGGTGGTGGAGCACTGGAACAGGGTCCCCAGGGAGACAGTCACAGCACCAAGCCTGACGTTATTCAAGAAACACTTGGACAACACCCTCAGACACACTGTGTGAATTTGGGGTTGTCCTGTGCAGGGACAGGAACTGGACTCGATGATCCTTGCGGGTCCCTTCCAACTCAAGACATTCTATGAGTCTATGATGCTATGATTCTACTCTATTCTAAACAAAAGGCTATCAAAAGAAGACCAATGTTATGACCCTTGTCCCCAGGTGAGACAGGTTTTTCTTTTCTTCTTTTCCTTTCAGTTCCTTGTTTTGCTTTGCTCGCATGCACAGCTTTTGCTTTACCTGTTAAACTGTCTTTATATCACCTCCAATATTTTTCTCACTTTTATCCTTCTAAGTCTCTCCCCCATCCCACTGCGGGGGAATGAGCGAGCAGCTGTGTTGTGATTAGTTGCCAGCCGAGGTTAAACCATGACAGAGTCCTTCTTTATTAGATACCTTTTATTAAAAGCTGGGACACTAGAATGCTGCAGCTCATATAGTAGTGTGGGCTTGATGGGCAAATTGGGTTTGAGAGACTGTTATTTGTGCTACAGATAATACCATATAATGGCTCCTTTGGGTCTTTATAATGAAGAATAGTAATGAGTGTCATTTGTCCAAATAAATAAAGGAAATATATTTGGAAAATCAGTAACTGTGACTTTTCTATCCATTTTCAAACATTTTCCAACACTGTAAACACTGAATTAAATTTAGGCCTTAACACTGTCTTAATAGGACCAATCTTATTCATACAAGAGCAATTATCAAAACTCAAGGTGTAGAATGTATTGTTTCAATGCCTTCACAACCACAGTTGATACATGTGGCTATAATTTACATTCCTTTTTATAAGTAGAAGGATTCTCTGTTGACAGTAAGAAATATTATTGTTGTACTTTGATTGTATTAGAAAGGTTTTGGCATGAGGTTTAATGGAAAAAAAAAGGATCACTAGACATGTACTGCAAAACCATAGGATGTCCCACAATAACATGTGAACTTGTCTCTTTTCCATATTGCTCTGTTTCTTTTATTCCAATATACTGAAAATAGACTTTGGATTAAATTAATTCAAACAAGGGAACTGGAATATTCAGATATAATCAATAGGATTATAAAGCCTCTTTAAATGTCCTGATCAAAGCTGCTGACAAGTTTAGATCTTATATTCATGGGCTATGTACATGATATTAAACAATCTTCTGCCTATCCACTTAAGCAAAATAAAACTTGACTGTGAATAAAGAAGTATTGTTAGTCCATTTTCCAATGCATTCATGACTTAATAAGGTTATGTATTTACTGAGAATCCAGGTCCTCAGCAGGTATAAACTACAATCCTTACAGATGAGTGCCTGGGTTTAAACTACCAAAACTTGGACCACTAAATCAAATTAAATATTTAAATGTTGAATAATATTGTTTGAAAATATATAGCTTCATAGCAGCAACTGTAAGGAGATTTTAATTTTTGTAGTTTTCTGATACTTATCCTTATTTAACATATGATAATTTCATAATTTCAATGTATTCCTTTGTGATTTAAGTGCTGATGCATCTAGCTCCTCATAGTACTATTTATGTAAGTTTTTTTATCTGCTCTCAGCTGCATTTAAGGCTCGAGCAATTATAGAAATAAATGCCCTATGCCATCATAGTTTCCTTGCAGAAAATTTATTTAAAGCATACGTGATTTTACGAGAGTGTTGCTTATTTTCAAGCAAAATATATTCTCTAGCAGAATACTGGAGATGTATGCAGCAAAATTATTCGGTTAAGGTGAGAGTCACATCATCATTCTGGTATTGAATAATGCTGAATATAAGCACTCGCTTTTCTTGTACCCTGAAAATTTTTTGTTTTCTCTGGACTAGTAGTAGGAATCAAATATACAAACAAAAATATGTAGTTTATTTACCAAAGATTAACTGAAATAAAGAGTAGTAAAGAAAACTGTAGGCAAACTAGAAAACACTGGGAAATGTTGTGGCATATATGATCACAAAGGTCCAATGACTTTCTGGTTTCTCAGGTTTTTATTGTTTTATAAAAGATGAAATCTTAAAACATGATTAATTATTCTCAGCATGATTACAGATCTCCTACTGACTTGGAAAACATTACATGATCCATATAGTCTCAAGACACTGAAAATGAAGAGCAGTTCCTTCTGTTTAGTACTTTTACTCTCATTTTCAAGTTAAGAAATCATGTACCACAGTAAAAACAGCAGCAAGCTTTTCTGTTCCAGTTACTTTCTACAAGTGATCTGTCACAGAAAGGAATTTAAGCATTACATTTATAACTACATTGGTTTTTAGTTACTCTAGGTTTCTGAGTTAGTCATTTTGTTGCAAGCCACACAACTAATTCTAGAAAGTAAAAGTTTCTTTTCCTTGCATTGATCGTGAAAAAATGTATGTCTGTTCAAGGGAAAAGTTTGGTTTTCCTCTGTATTCTATGCCTTTCCGTATGGAAATATGTGTTCACTCTCTCTTAAAATGGGGTTCAAATATTTATAGTCAAAGGTTAAGAAGAACACTAGCCTCTTTTTACTGAGCAGAATGATTTGGAAGAACAAAACGGTTTTTGTTTTCACAGTGAACAGGAAGCATGGATTAAGACCAAATTATTCCACGATAACCATTTTTAACACAGCAGTTCACAAACTGAGGGAAGGGTCCATGCCTGTTCAGAGGTCAGTTGCTACCACTTGGCTTCTCAGCAGGGTGGGAAGTAATCATAGCAGCAAATGCTTGAGAAGCTGCTGCAGAGTTCCTGGTGGCCAGGTGCTCCCTCATCGCCAGTTTCTGCCTCACCAGAACTATTTTATCTGTGCTCCCTACCTCATCCCTAGCTCTGAGAGTTACAGTTGATGTCCCTCATTTTTGCAGCAAAGCCCTGTATGGTCTCAAGTTGATAGCAACTTGGGAGTGAAAGAATTTGTATTTCTTATCGAAAGATATCTGATAATTGGAGTTACGCAAGGGAAGTAAGACACATCTCTGAAACCAGAGTGAATAGTCATGTTGGCGGTTAATACGGAAGGAAACGTTAACTAGTTGGAAACTGAAGCAATGAAAGTAAAAACACTAATTATACCACATGGGAAAGACAAATAATGACATTTTAATGTAATTTACTATCTCTATAACTTTTTTTATCTCAACTGTTGGATTAGTTCTTAATACTTCTTATTCAGGCTTTAAATAATCAGCTATTTTTCATCTATGGACACATTTGAAATAGTTCCCACTTAAGAATTTTCCCTTACATGAAAAGTTTCATGAGATTTATACACCTTCAAAAAAGGGCGCTGACCTTGATAAGGACAAATTGTGAGAGCTGTTAATTTATGTTGAATATTGCATACACTTTTACTGGAAATCCCCTAACATGTCTTGCCTCCATTTTCAAACATATATTCAGGAATTGTTTATGAAGTCCAGTTTTTTATTCAAAACCCTTGGAGCAAAACCAAAAGAACAGAAGCTAAATATAAATAGCATATTGTGATAAAAAAGGATTATATATGAAATAAATTTACAAAATTTTTAACTAAGAAAAATATTCTCCCCAGTGACTGATGGGCTGTGTTACAAAAGAGAGTATATAAGAAATGTTCTTTACATTACAAAATCAGTCATCTGTGTATTATGTTTATTTTGTACTTGTTACTTTTAATCTACTTCAGGGATAAATTTTAGTGCTGTAAAGCTTACAATTTTTTGAAGGGGTTTTAAGACTTTCTGGCTCAGTAAGTCATTGTGCCAAACTGGCAAAAGCTGTGGTGGGAATGTGACTGAAAGACAACATCGTGGAGTTCTCTTTCATGCTCTAATTCAGCCATTCATTACTGAATGCTCTCTGAGAGAAAGTACCAGGCAACAAAGACCTTCTGCTGGTTTATTGTCTAACTTTTCTGTCCTTACATGAATGACTATAGGTTCAATACACACACATTCTGTATGTGTATGCAGGAACACACATACATCCACTAATGTATAGGGGCATATATGCACTGATTTATCAGCCATGAAAGGTTTCCATTTACTAATTATCGTATTTTCAAAATAGACTACAGACTGACTTAAATTTAGGTTGCACATTCTGGCTAAGAATGTGCATTAAGTTCCTGAAATATTGTTATAAAGATTATTTCCTTTTAATAAAAGTTTTAGAAATAGTAAGAAAATATATAGCCACCTACAGTATATTAATGTTATTCTTTTAAACACATTGATTTTTTTGCAAGAGACTGTGAAATATTTTTTTTTATGTAGCCAGTTTATTATTAGCAAAATTATTCTAAATAACATCTACATTAGTCAGTTGTTTTTATGACATCATTCTACAATATGTACAATGGAGAAGTTAAACACTGGCACAGGTTTCATTTTCAGTCCTTGGAGATTTCCAGAGCTCAACCGGATGAGGCCCTGAGCAACATGCTCTGACTCAGAAGCTAGCTCTGTTTTGTGCAGGGAATTGGACCAGATGACCTACATAAGTCCTTTTCAACCTAAATATTTCTATCATTCTGTGCTAATTGGAAAAGGCCAGATTTTATTAATATGATAGTTTAGTAGACGTTCATAGAGTAGTTTAGTAATATAGTAGACAAGGGAGTTTAGGTGAAAGTATACACAGGATTGAAGTTTGTATGTTCTTTTGCAAAACATCATTCATAATTCAGGAGAACCCTATAGGGATCAAAACTCACTTTTTAAGCTGTTTATTCTGTGAATGTAAGAGATGTGTGGAGGATATGGAACAACAGGCAAAACACCTAAAGGTATACAACTTTATTTTTTCTTCATTCTCCTCACTGTCCTCCTTTAAAAAACCAAACCAAACAAACCAACAAACAAAACCCAAACAAAAACCAACGGCATTTGAGAAGATAAGAAATATTTCCTAAAATAGTCTTTAATTAAGTTAAACTGAGACAGAAAGCATCAAACTATGCAATTAGACTTTTCCATTTAAAATAAAAAAAAAACAAAACCAAAAACAAAACCCAATGAATTTTAATGTCAGATCATTTTTCCTAACTTCTTACAGCTGTAAGCTATAAAAAGTTTCAGATTGTTTGCTGTTACCTTTTTTTTGCTAGTAATAATTGCATTTCTCATTAAAATATTAGACTTCACAGACAACAACCTTATTAAATATCCTTTTTCCCAGTCTCTCCTAGACAGTCTCTACCATCTGTATTCTTACGTGGCTGGATCCCATTCTCAATATAATTTGTTGGAGGGAAGAAGGAAAAAAAGCTACAACAGAACCTCAGAGACAATTTCACACATCTGTTCCTGCAAGTGATCATTCATTCTTTTTCATTTATAATTAATGAAAAATAATGGTGCTGACACAAGTTAATTACTATGAAAAATTACAGTTTATGTTACTCATTATTTTAATGGCAAATTGCTTGAGATTTTCAAACACTGTGCCTAAGCAATTAGAAATGTTCCTAAGGAGTTCACCTGTGATTCTTTTTTGTATGAGTTTGCACTCTGTGTATTGAAGGGAACACCCAATGTTTTTCATTAACAACTGAGGTAACACAACAAGAGATATTAATCACTAGTCCTGTGTCTGAGGGAGAAAAATGAAGAACAAACGGAGCATATGTTGATGTAGCAGAGGTCAATCAACAATACACAAAGATATTCATTATAGTTAAACTCTTCTCAACAGATCTAGGAGAAAGATTATTAAACCTTTTCATTTGAAAATGATTTAATGTAAGTAATCAGAAATACTGTCATATCTTTACCAAACATTAAATTACTTTTTTAAAAATAAAATTCATATTTTTCTAATTAGCACATACAAATTAGGATAACGTTTCTTTTACGTCTTTCTTTTTTATGAATACACAAAATAAAAAAGTACATGTGATATTTTTCAGATAATTAAAGATAATGTATGGTTGAAACATACTAATCAAGTCTAATGTGTGTAGGCAAATGACTATGAAAAATACTCACCCAATGTATTTAGAGGCAATAATGGCTTAGAATAAGTTGCCTTGCATTTTGCTTGAAAAGCTGAATTAACAAGAAATAGTCTTCCTTTTAGCACATATCACTGTGTACACTTTGAACAATGCATGGATTAAAACAAAAATTAGCTCAAGAAGTGCTGTTAAACCTGTTTATCTTTCATCTAATTAGCTTTTAGGCAGATTAGTTCCTATTTCATTACTCCGCAATCTACTGCTACGTTAACCTTACAGAAATCACACCAGTTTCATTGCAAGGATTATCATGAATCACAGAACACAAATTATAAAATAGCACTTCAACATACATTAAACATCTGATCCTAAAAACAAAGCCATAGTGCCAGGATAAGATTTTACAAAAGAACAGAAATCACAGGAGCCATAAAAAATGCAAAGATTACATGGAAGAAGAAAAGAACCTAGTTTTCGATACTTTGAAAATACCGTAGACAACATTAAGTGCCATTATCTCCATATTCCTGACTGGACTACATCAATCAAGTACATCAGTCTGATACACAAGTACATAGGAAAAGACAGAAATTTCTAAAAGTTCTCAAAATGACCTGTCGGAAATTTCCTTACTTTTACAGATTTGCAGAATTACATTTATTTGGAATGTCAAAATACATTATTTGAGATCTTTTTACATCATACATAGAAAATCTCTCACGATTCAGAAGGTAAGTTTTATCTTAACGGGTTTTTTTATTTATTTATGCACTATAAACGAGGCTTGGGAAAAGACAGGCTGCCTGTTAGATCACCAGCAAACTGGAGACTTAACAGTGCTCTTATTGTAAATTTGTAGCATTGCTACTAAGCATTTCAAAAGCAAACATCCACAAACTGTAAATAGATTGTGCTTTTGTGATGCAGACACTCACTGGGGACTACTCCAATACCACTGAACTCATCTTCATTTAAAACTAACAAAGACGTGACCCAGGATCTTCAAAGCTTGAAGTCTATCTAGACATTAACCAACTATTCCTCTACTCTGTTGCTTGTTTACATTTTATGTAGCAGATTAAATTCAGCAGAGATATTCCCTCCCCTCCCTGCCGCCCCCCCCCTCCCCCCAAGTACATTAACTTTATTCAGGTGAACCATTTAATGATAACAATTTTTAAGCAGGTCTTCCTAGTGCCTTCCAAGATTCGTTATATTTAAAGATTGATGACACAATATGGCTTAAGTTTTTCAGTTGCAAATCCATCCTGGCCTTTGGCACATGTAGAAGGTATGAAAAATAGTCTGGAGGAATGAAAGCCTACCTCTGGTGGGTCCCAGAGCAGGGATCTCCATCACTGAATCTAACACTCAGCACTTCAAACCTATGAGGCCTGAGATCAGATGATAGGCACCTAGAGTGAAACATATCTGAACGAGTACACATGTTAACAGATATCTACATCTGTAGAATAACCTCTAAGCTATTGGGCTGTTGCTCACCAAATAGTCCAAGAACAGAAGCAGGCATTTTTAGCATGTGATTTATCTCATCCTAATGTAATTGTCTAATATAGGTCAAAGGAGATGTGTCTCAGAAGTTCATGATTTCTCCCTGTGGATTTGAAAGTGAGCCTAGGGTAAATAAATCAGAGACTCAGTGTAGAGGCTTGCATTGTAGATGCCAAAAGGTAGGTGAGATGAATCCTTCTTCATGCGGTGAAAAGGTTTCATAACCCTGCTATAAATTGAGACAGAGACACCAGCAATCAGAAAGAAACCTGAGTGAGATTATTTATGATTGCTAGGAACGACTATCTATCAGCTGAAAGAATGTCTCCTGCCCTCTACCCATCTGCAGTCTGCACAACAAAACATGAGTCATGATCAGTCACAGTAAAAGGGGAGGTTAACTGTTGGCTGAACAGTTACGTCTTTTCTCTCCCCTTACCCTCACTTAGAATAAAATCTTTTCACTGCTGCTGCTGAAGTCCCCCCTCCAGTCCTGTGAGAGAGCAAGGTACAATCAAGAACAGTCACTCCTTTCTTCCCCTACCTAAACTGCTCACAAAATGCTGTTTAAACCTAACTGCTCATTTTGGCAGTCAAAATAGGAAGGGCTTAGAGCAGCAGAACTAGCAGACTGTTAGGAATTCATGGGTAGGAAGTAGCAGGTAGATAGAAGAGGAGGCATAGTCAAATCCCTCTTAAACATATTTTAATAAAAAAGCAGTAAATTCCTGTTCAAAGTCTTGCATGTGGTGAATTGAATCCCTGACTGAGTTATATGCAGGCTCAATTTCTCTGCTAAACTGGAATCTAAATAAAATTTGGGAATCAATTTGAAAAAAAAAAAAAAAAAAAAAAAAAAAAGCCTCAGGGAATTTACGTTTGATAACTCAGGCTTTCTGGCTGAGGAATCCTGTTTTAAACTTGCATTTTGGTATTTTTCTTGTGTTTTCTTCAAAACACAAAAATGTGACTTCCTAATACCATCTAATCCAAGGAATGGATCATGATTACTTGGACCTGTGTGGCCTGATGCAACCTGGCTTTCATTCAGTGCTCATGTTTGTTCTGTTCTGGTCTACAGTTCAGCTTAATCTTGATGTATCATATTAATTTATTTTGTAGGAGTTGATCAATTAACTTGAGAAAACCGTGTAGTGTTGATTCAATCATATAACAAGCATAATTTAATACAAATCGCACATCAGACATTGATTTTGCCTAACTGCTCAGTAGAATTAGTGTCACTAAAAGACGCAGCCAAGCTGAACTAACAATATGAAGCATTTCTGCAATTTATCTCTTTCTATAATAAACAGTAAATGATATAATGACCAACAAGATTAATGATAAAATAAACATGCTAGTTAGATTCACTCCACAGAAGTCCAATTCAAGCCTGTGCCTTGTAATCAATAATCTGGGACTTGTAATAACAAGTAGAAATGTTAATATAAAGATGAACTCATTAATAGATTTTGAAAAAAATATATTTATCCAGTAGTTATATTTTCAGTTATATAATTTCTAATTGTTTCCAGAATTAGTGCTGCTAGTGTGACTGTCAATAGCTGCTCTGGAAAAAAAAAAAAAAGTACAGATTCCAGAATATTTCAGATGCTTGTTTTGTTAACCAAGAAACTAGTTTATAAAAACATAATTGAAGTTGCTTCACATCCCAATTTTTGGCAAAGAATCAACAATACAAAAAGTTTTTAATTATTTGATATTTAAATTAATTAATCTACCAATCACATCCAGCTTTCAGACAGTGGTATGGTGAGTACAAAAAACTGAACCAATATAAGAGGAAACAAACTAGAACAGTTTATGAGAAGAAAAGTTTAGAAATTAATTCTGGCTTATTTTCTAACAGATCTGATGAACACTGAAAGATGTTGTTAACTCCTTAATCACTGGTCAAATTTGGTTTGTTACACCTCTGTTCTTGGAATTATTTTTTGTTTGTGTGTTATTGTTTGGGGGTGATGGTGTTTTTTTTTTCCCAAGGACCATAAAAAGTTACTTTTCTGCTGAAAATGTTTGCCATTACCACAGACCATGCTTTGCCCCCTAGAGTACCTTCCTAGAAAGTAAAAATCAAGCAAAGTTCTTTTGAATTCCTAGGGCTGTTATGCAACAGATTTTCTAGCACAGATAGCAAACCTGAGAAGAAAAGCAAATGTTTAGAATACCAAGCTGTAAAGAAGGTTACTTGTAGCCACAGAGAGTTGTCAGGATGTCAAATTGACCATAAGCCTAGTTTATTTTCATGTTATGAACTACTGAACTTATTCTTACAGTTTAAACAGGGAGTAGATTCATGGCATCAATCCTCTCAAAGACTGCAGTGAGAGCAGCTTAAATACAGTGTCATTTTTATGAAGTTTAATTCACCTACTACATGATAATGAGAGTGTTGAATGCCACAAACCGAATGAGTTAACTATGTTTTTCCATTTGGTGACAGAAAATTGAATAATTCATACATCCAAACAAATCATATCAGCTGGAGCTTTAGGTATTACACGCAAAGAATTATTCTTACATTAGTTAAGAACTTTTCTTAGAAAGGTGTTGCAAGTAATCTTTAAATGCTAGTTGAAAAATAACAAAGTGTTTTCTACACTAAAAGTCAGTTGTCTTTTCTTAGTATCTTTTGTAAACAAAATACTAAAAACGTTTTCTGTATGCTCTTGAAATCAGTAGCAAGGTGCTGCTATCTCTGAGGAGATCTTTAACACTGGCAGGAGACATCATTAAGCAATATTGACATGTGTTTAGTCAGATGTAGAGAAAAAGCTGTTTCCCCTGTATCTACCATTTACCTCTCTAAATCAATCATGTCAACAGGAATCTAAAGGTAGACCTATGTTCATGCATCAATTTTCTTTAATTGTAGATTTTCATGTTCAGAGAATTTATCTAACAATAATTTACAAATATTTACTATTTTTCTGTAGTCCACTGTAAAAACAAATACTACTTTTATATTTATAGAAGTATTTTATTTATTTTAATAAACAGTCATAGATGTGACTAAATAATGTATCTTAAATTCCACACTGCACTACCTCTTTTTCTGCCAAGGGCATGAAAGATACTAATAGCCAAGTCTTGGCTTCAGATACCGAAGTCTGCATAAAACTATGCAATCAGTCAAAAAAAAATCCACTGATGTTAATAGAAATCCTTTATTCTTTTATTATTTTAATAGTCACAAGCCAAAAAAGAAAATAGAGGAGGAAAATATGGGATAAATAACTTCCAAAAAAATCTGTTATTTATTTCTTAATTGGGCTAATAAGCTAAAAGCTAACCACTTCCACTGAGGCAAGAGGGAAAGGAAGCTCCCTTTGTACACAACCAGCTGAATGCTGAAGATTTCTAATATCCCAGAATGCCAAAAAGACTTTACCCTATGTCTCTTCAATATACATTTTAGCATTTTAGTCTCTGTTTTCAACACCAGCAGTTTAAACAGAGGTCCTCTGTCTGACCTCACTGAAATATGTAAAGATTTGTTCTGCTCATAGCAGTTAGGATGAGTATAGATCTCTCAAAATTTGCCCACAGTAGTAAAATAATCCTCCACACTACTTTTTAAATGTAACAAATTCTTCTATTTTTTGGTCATGATCTTTCTCTTTGACTGCAAATTTTTAGTTGAAACAGTAGAGCTTGGTGTTTCATTAATGGGAAATCAAAGAACTTTTAAAGGAAAAAATTGGTAGTTATTAAGAGATTTCCCCTTCACCAACTTCATGTCCCTCCTCTGGACACTCTCCAATAGCTTTATATCCCTAATATACTGTGGCACCGAAAACCGCACTCAGTACTCAAGGTGAGGCCGCACCAGTGCAGAGTAGACTGGGACAATCACCTCCCTCAACCATCCAGTAATACAGTGCTTGAGGCACCCCAAGACATCGTTGATCTTTGTGGTTGCCAGGGCACACTGTTGGCTCATGTTCAACTTGCCATTGACCAGAACTCCCAGGTCCTTCTCCATGGGGCTGTTTTCCAGCCTCTCATTCCCCAGTCTGTATGTACATCCAGGGTTGCCGACTCCCAGGTGCAAAATCTAACACTTACCCTTGTTAAATTTCATACGGTTGGTCATTACCCAGCTCTCTAATTTGAGTAGATCTCTCTGCAGGGCCTCTTTGCCCTCCAGAGTGTCAACAGCTCCTCCAAGAATAGAATGAAATTGAATGAAATGGAATGGAATGGAGTCATCTAGGTTGGAAAAGTCCCTTAAGATCATTGAATCCAACTGTAAAACTAACACTGCTAAGTCCACCACTAAACCGTGTCCCTAAAGCTCCACATCCAAACTTCTAAATACCTTCAGGAATGGTAACTCAACCACTTCCCTGGGCATCCTGTTCCAATGCCTGACCACTCTTTCAGTAAAGGAATTTTTGCTAACATCCAATGTAAACCTGCCCTGATGCAACTTGAGGTCATTTCCTCTTGTGCTGTCGCTTGTTACCTGGAAAAAGAGGCTAATGTCCACCTCACTACAGCCTCCTTTCAGGTAGTTGTAGAGAGTGATAAGGTCTCACCTCAGCCTCCTCTTCTTCAGGCTAAACAACCCCAGTTCCCTCAGCCACTCCTCACAAGGCTTATTTCCAGACCCTTCACCAGCTTCATTGCCCTTCTCTGGAGACACTCCAGCAACTCACAGTCTTTCTTGTAGTGAGGGGACCAGAACTGAACACAGTATTCAAGGTGCGGCCTCACCAGTGCTGAGTACAGGGGCAATATCACTGCCCTGCTCCTGCTGGCCACACTTTCTCACACAAGCAAGGGCACTATTGGCCTTCTTGGCCACCTGGGCACACTGCTGGCTCACATTCAGCCAGCTGTTGACCAACACTTCTAGGCCCTTTTCCTTCAGGCAGCTTTCCAGCCATTCGTCCCCAGGCCTGTAGCATTGCAGGGTGTTGATGTGATGCAAGTGCAGGGCCTGGCCCTTGGCCTTGTTAAACCTCATACAATTGGCCTTGGCCCATCAATCAAGCTTGTCCAGATGCTTCTGTATCCTCTGTTCTACCCTCAAGCAGATAAACACTCCCACCCAACTTGGCGGCACTTGCCGTTAATTCAGTTAATTCAGTTAATTCAGTTAATTCAGTTAAACTGAATTAAAACAGAAGAGATACAAAATTATTAAATATTAGCTAACAATAAATGTTTGGGAAGCAATTTAAACCTCTTGAACCTTATTCTTTTAAAGATCTACCCTGTGAAAGGGTATGGTCAAGTATCCAAAACACCTGCTAGGTAGTCCTAACAAATATGGTCTGGTTCCTGACAGGGTTAGAAGGACAAAGCTTGGTGTTCTCCTTGGTTCCTGCTCTGCTTGTGAGACTTTGGGATGACTCTTCTGAGTCATTTATACAATTTCTACATTGTATACAGAATTTATACAAATTCCATTTGTAGAAAACATCTTCTTTTGACTGTGTAGGAGACCAAAATCGTGTACTCTGAATGAGCCAATTCACATTCTGTTTTATTAAATACCATGTATGCTGGGCCATTTCTTCATTGTCTTCCAGTACCTGTTTTGCTACATTCCTAGCTGGTGTTGGTCTTGCCTTTAAGGAACCAATTGCCAGTTCTTACTATGCTCTTCTGCTTTTTACCATTCACTCAAGCAAACATTTATCTATTTACTTTGGGAAGGACTGAACATCTATAGGGTCTTGATTCAACAAGTATTAATATTTTTAAAGTTCTCCAGCACTTCTGCTAGGAAATCATTTTATGTTTTAAAAGTTTGGGAAATTGACAAGCCTATTTTCATAAGGAAATAAATAATTGATATTCCTGTGATTTCTGAGCTTGAGAAATCATACAGGAACAGACGGTTTGTTAAATCAGCTACGAGTTATTGCAGCAGGAGAATGGAAAAGAGATCCAAAGCAAATTTCCCATAATGCACTAGCAAATTGTGCAATTCTGACAAGGGGTGAAAATTATTTCCTAACCCGTGTCATAACTGGTGTTCACACGGCTGTCAGGAATTAATTTGCTCTTTCCTTCGTGGTTTCAACTGATTTCATGGCAGGAAAATCAGCTGCAGCTGCTTTAGTGTGAACCAAACAGTTTAAAACCCCATCCACAATTTTTAATTTTGATATTTTCTATCCGTTAATTCCATGGATACATAATGTTTTTTTCACTGGTCCTGATTTAATTGCTACTACTTTGAGTGCCCTTTTGTTCTGCTACTGAAGGTGAGTATAAAAGAGAGGGATTGATTAAACATCACTAAATATTTTTTAATTTTATTACTGCATTGCAGTCCCATGGTTATTCTTTTCCTTTATGCTGGAGTATTATAATTCGTGAAATCTTTTCTCACACACAAAGCCAACCATTTTCACAGCCCACTTCTTCTGCCTGTCAGGCTTCAATTTATAACCTGAAGTGAAGACAGCAGATTAGCTGTCTAGCTCTTCTCTGACAGGAGTAGGTGAATGCTAGTCCATTCACTCATCCACACAAGGAAATGTGGCTGAAGGGGATAGGGGAACAGTCATGAGAAAAAGGTGCGATCTTGAAGTGAGGTTCTGCTGATACAAACCAGAGTTGGTTTTATTAGAAGGCTTTGAGCATCTGTGGGTGATATGAAGCATGCAAACATCCTTAAATACTGTTGTTCTCTAGCTTATATGGTGACAAACAGTACATAAATGCAAGTAATAAAACTTTTCTGTTCTGTTCCCTCTCTTTTTGACTACTTTTTCAATGTCTGATGAACCTCTTTATTTTTTAATTTTTTTTTAAATCTTTCCAGTCTTCAAACCACTAACTAATGTCCTCATGTTCAGTTCTTAAATGTTGTGTGCCCCTTTGCTACTCATTTAAATTTGACCCTATCTATTAATGTAAATACACATCTTGTATTTGGCAGCCAAAATCTCTTCATTGAGTTCAAGTGATTGACAGAACTTTGGAGAAAAGCTTTTCCACTGATGTTCTGTGTATAACTTAAGAAGTTCATGTTAATGTACGTTTCTGGACAAATTATTGCTTTTCTAATCACCAGCCCCTCATCTTCCAAATTAATTATGAATAACTTTTGATCAATATGATGCAACATGGCATGATGTAAGTCTAAAAGTAATGTCATAAAAGGTAATTTAGAAAAGGAAAAGAAAAAGACCTAGTTTAGATATCTACTTACAGTAAGGTCTCATCATCTCACAGATAGAATAGCTTGTGAGGGAAACTGTGTGGTCAATTGTAGATAAGAAAATCACTTGAACTGATGAAAAAAAGAGTACCGTTCACTGTAACAATGCCAACATGCATTCTCAAGCTGAATAGCATGTCTTTAAATATTCTTGTATTATTATATTGTTCTGGTTTGTTACATGCCTTCTCCAAAGCATGATGCATAAAATATTAATTCTATTACACAGTTTTCAGGAACACACCTTTTTGGTCAAGAAACATATTAAAATGTAAAAATGGTCTGTGAATACATTGAGCTCTCTAATAAATAAATCAGCAAAATCAAATGGTTCACTTTTGATAAAAAATAATAGTCACCTGACCAAAATGTAAAATGAAAATATGATGAGGGAAAGCACTAAATGTCCCTCAGAAACTCCCTTCACTTTTATTTTTTTCCAGTCTTTAACATAAATTGGTCAAATTTGTCTGTTCTCTCCTTTCACTTGAATTAAAATTTAATTTATTCTTCTTCCCTGTATTCCAAAGGGAATTTGTTTTGCTCTGCAATTTGCACACACTCCCCCCCCGCCCCCCCCAATACAGCAGATGATGACAGCAAAGATGACAGGCTTTAGCAGTCCTCCCTGTAGGACTATTAAGGTTTAGCAGGCTTATTTAGCAGGCTTTAGACTCTTCCTTATGGCATCATATTGTTTTGTTGTTTGGGGGTTTTTCCCCAAATACGTCATTCCATAGGTAAACGTAGAGAGAAAAATATTGTTGTAGAACTTTGGTGATCGAGCTCAACTCATTATTATCTGAAACAGACATGCTAAAAAGAACAACCAGTATGATAGTATGTCTGCATGGCTCACCACTGAGCAGAAAAATTACAGGTCATTCTGATGATAGTTGATTTGTCACCAAGTTCTACACTAGGGAAACAAAAGAATTGGAAGAGTAAACTTGAGTGAAAAATTCCTTTAAAAAGCTGTCTGGTATATTTTGACCAGACAATAGTGATATTATGGAACAAATGGAACTAAGGTGGTAAAGTAAAAAGTATGTGTGTGCAATTGCAGATAATTAGAATCCTGTAGACAACAAGTGATGTTTTCTGTTACATGTTCTCTTTAATCATATTACATACTTAGAGTAAGACAGATAAATTTCAATTTGAAAGGGTCAATACTTTGTTAAGCTTTTAATAATAATTTTTTAAAATCACATTTACTTACAAATAACACATTTACTTACAAATATTCATTCTTACCTGTTAGTGAGATGAGTTTTTAAATACAATTTAATTTTGCATTTAAGTCTTGCAAGTGATGGAGAGATTTCAGCTTAAATACTTTACTCTCAGGATACTTTGTTTTTCACAGAAGGAATAATCATAGGGGTTTCTTCTGTGGTGGAATTCCTAATTACAGGTGTCAATACAATTTGGGCACACACTTTACAAGAAGTTCACTGTATGTTTTTCAACGTTTTAAAAAAATCTGATTTTCTGTTGGCTATAATGGCTCCAGAAATACACTTTACTTATAAATAAAACCTGCTGACTTTCCGGGACTTGAGCACTCTCAGGTTTCTCTGTGATATAATTTTTCACAGGAAGCTTTGAAAGTGCAGCATAAGACATGAATTCTTGAAAAGTACTGAGGATCCTTATTTCCTAATAGCGTAAGTAGGTGAATTCCTAGGGGAAATGAGGGACAGCAATTCAAGTAACATTCCAGACTGATGCCCAAAGGTGCTGGTGGTTTGATTCATGTGTAGGAAGATTTAACATTTTTTTTTGTGCTTAGATTCAGGAAGCCATCATTATTTTAAAACAATATTTAATTGTACCTTGACTCTAATGTTAAGATTTGAAGATAAGTATGTGCTTATGATTTTCTGAGTAGGGCAGATACTAAAAAAAAACCCCAAACTTTCAGGATTAGTATGAGAAGTTACACTATATCATAGTTATGATATAATTTCTACTTTGTCACTAAATAGACTCATTTTAAATTTTTCTTGTATGCATCATGTTACTGTGTTTCTCTTCTCTTCATGGTGATATTTGAGGAATGGTACAAATACTTTGAATTTGCAGGTTTCACATCCTTAACCAGAAAGGTCTTAAACCCATCACTAGTACAAAAACGTGTTAAAATATATGAACAAAAATATTAAAAAATAAACAAGATCACTAAGGTGAAGAAGAAGGAGAAGGGGAAGGGGAAGGGAAAAGGAAAAAGGAAAAGGAAAGGGAAAAGGGAAAAGGAAAGGGAAAAGGAAAAAGGAAAAAGGAAAAAGGAAAAAGGAAAAAGGAAAAGGAAAAAAGGAAAAAGAAAAAAGGAAAAAAGAGAGGAAAAAATGATTAGTGATTCTCTTGTGTGGGCTCAGAAGTTACATACACAACAAAAATTTTTATTTTTCTTCTTAACAAATTTCAGTTGCTACAATGTACTGACAAACACAGTTATTCTTTGTGCTTACAAAACAAATGACAAAACTACCTGTTGAGCAGCATCACCCTGGAACATCTTCCAAAAATCACCTACAAGCTGGCTGGGATTTTGCCATGTGTTAGATTTCTAAGAGGGTGAGGATCCAGCTCAATTTTAAGCAAGTTTGCTTAAAAATAATATAAAATAAAATAATCATAAAAAATCAGATATTTGCCCTCTCCTGTAGGTTTTTTTGAGGTCTATATTTCCCAAAGACCAAAAATAATCTTATGTCCTTAAACACTCTGATTGTAAATAAGAAGACTGTTTGCATGGGAGTTGTAGAAGCTTCATTTGAAAAGGGCAGACACCTGTTGCAAACTCAGGTATGGCAACACATTTCATGAAAAATCTGGTCTTGAAATATATTCGGTCTGTCTAGACTACAACTGCCTGATACAAACAGTCATCGTCAAAATGGGGCGCTTTTCTTTGACAAACATTGTTCTAGGTATCCACCTCACATGTAGAGCTGACCTATTTGTTACATAAACTCTGGGTATACATTGCAAATCCTGACACTTAGGTTAATAGTTATATCTCCAGTTTTAGAACTGCAAGAATTTGAGGACAAAAAACGTGGTAGTCGCAGCTTCTTTCCTTTTGGTCTATCTAATGGCCTTATGGTCGGTGTTTTTCCAGTTACGTAAGGAATTTTGCTTTAAATGTGATACCAATTCAGTACATTCCCTTTTAACCACAGAAAAGGAAGTCTTTTTTATGAGAAATATATGCACTATTGGCAGTATTTGTATGTTCATATTACTCTGGATCTTCAAATAGAAATTAAAACCGTCATTGAAGGAAATGCCAGAGATTGGCAAGGAATTGTTCCTCCTTCCTTTATTTTTTTGAAAGATATCTTTTATGTGAATTGCCCTAAGGTAACCTGGTAAATTTGAGATGGTATTGATTAATGGATAGATGCTGATGGGATAAAGGAAGGGCCAGACCATGGGTTAATACTCAAATTCTTATAGCAACATGCAATTAGAGTGAGGGGTTCAGTGAAGTTCACTTTTTCTTGAAGTAAATAAAAAGTTCTCCTGAATAAAAACTAGATGTATTGTTTCATATTAAAACTTTTCAAGGGTTTTCTTTATTTATATAAGCATTTCAGGGAAATTTTTAATAATATGGACCACATATGAAGTGTTTTAGTTCATGTATTATTTGACAATAAATGTTACCAAAGATTTTTTCCCAAGAGTTTTTAGCAAATATTAAACAAACTAAATAAATTCTAATAATGCAATTCAGTATAGTTTAATAACTTTTACTTCTTCTGCAAGATTTAAGATACATTTGTAACTGTATTTAGGTGTAAATGTATGGAATCTGTTGTTAAATAAGCAACACTGACTGCTGTACTAAGGTATACCTGACTATAGCCATGCAGTATGCATAGACAGAGGGTTTAAGGTACTTTCTGCAGTATAGATCTTCAGAATATGGACTTGAACTGTAATTAAGATTTGACAGAATGAAATTTTTGGGTTTTTTGGAACATGGAAAATTTCAAAGGATCAGATCTGCTCAACAGAGTTGTTCAATTTAGATTTTAGCTTTCCAAATAGAATGTAAATAACAATAAAAAAAGCAGTAATAAATGACTAAAAGAAATATTATTTCTGACTGAAAGGAAATTTTTTAATGTTGAGCATGTCAAAACAGAAAAAATCACAATCGTTTTAGTTAAATGAGTAGGTCTGTCAGAATTGTCCTGAATAAGGTAAACATCAGTTTTGACTAGCCAGCATTTTCTGAAAAAATCCATATTATTCCAAAATTACAGTACATTTATTTCAGTTACATATCATTTGAGAATGAAATAAATATTAAACTTTTAAAAGTGGCACACTTATCGAATTTATAATTATATAGAATAGAAACATGATTGAAATAAAAATCTTTGATTATCAGTGTCAACATATAATCATATTTATAGACCACTTAGTGGGGGAAAAAATCAAACCAAACATTAAACATAAGATTGAACGCCCTCTGTATTCTGTACAGTGAGATGGTTCTGCATAAGTGTATATTGTGTAGGCAAGTGTCTCCCGGGTGTTCAGCCTACTACCACAGATGGAATGCATCCCCAAATTCAGAGTGAATTTGCTATGCTCTGGTTCATAAAAATAGCTTTAGCATATTTATTTGTCCTGGTTTCAGCTGGGATAGAGTTAAATTTCTTCATAGTAGCTAGTATGGGGCTATTTTTGCTGGAAAAAGTGGTGATAATGTGGAGATGTTTTAGTTGTTGCTAAGTGGCACTTACACTGGTCAAGGACTTTTTCAGCTCCCCGTGCTCTGCTGGGTGCACAAGGAGCTGGGAGGGGACACAGCTGGGACAGCTGACCCCAACTGACCAATGGGATATTCCATACCATATGACATCATGCTCAGTATATAGAGCTGGGGGAAGAGGAAGGAATGGGGGGGGGACAGGACGGGGGAGGGGGGGACGGGAACAGGAACGGGGACGGGGACGTTTGGAGTAATGGTGTTTGTCTTCCCAAGTAATCGTTACGCATGATGGAGCCCTGCTTTCCTGGAGATGGCTGAACACCTGTCTGCCCATGGGAAGTGGTGAATGGATTCCTTGCTTTGCTTTGCTTCTGCACGCAGCTTTTGCTTTACCTATTAAACTGTCTTTATCTCAAACCACAAGTTTTCTCTCTTTTACTCTTCCGATTCTCTCCCCCGTCCCACCAGGGGGGAGTAAGCAAGCGGCTGCATGGTACTTCACTGGTGACTGGGGCTAAACCATGACATTAGTACTTTTAGCAAATAGCTGAAAAGATCAGAATCATTACACTACACAAAGGGATGAAACACTAAACTATGATGTCAAGGAGATAGCTATCCAGGAGCAGTGAAAGGCACAGAATCATGTCGTAGGTTTACACCCATGGGTACAAACTCTCAAGGAAAATTTCTTAATCCAGTTTTTATTGTTAGAGCTAATAGGTGTGGATTACGCAGGAAACACTAAGCCGTGATGCAAAATATGTAAAGAATTTCTTGTGTGGCTTCACTGACACTCTCCTCGCTAAAATTCTTATAGTAAGAAACCTGAAGTTATACTCCCTATACCTGCAGATTTCTTCCTTTTGAATGACAATGCTGTGTTAAGATTTCAGTAGCAGCTCTGAAATCTCAAAACCGGTACAGTATAAGTACTGTTTCAGGAACATACTGTAAAGTAAACATGCTTAAAAGCTTTACTGACTTGAATGCATAGATGTCAAGTTCTCAAGACAGAGAGATAAATTACTGTAGTATTAAAGAAAACCTAACTGAATTATAGGTTGTGTAAGGAAAAATTTGTCAATGTTTTGTGAAATACAACATGAGCCGTAAGAGTACCATTTGACCACTAACACTGCTAAACCAAATGTAGTAATATTTAAATATTTTTTCAGACAAATAATCCATCATGAATGACAAATTGCAATAATGACATGAAATAGTTATCCTTTTATTACAACACTTAACTTTTGTTTGATATTCCTTTTGCTAAAACTAATTAATTTACTATTTCTTTTTGCGTTTTTTTGGCTCGATTTAGAATTTTGATTAATCTATTAAAATTTATTTTTGATCAGCACATCAGCTGCTAGCCTTTCCATCCACTTATGTTTGAGATCTTACTATAAGAAAAGCAAAGAAAAAAATTCTAAAAGTAAAGCTTTACTCTCTAAGAAGAAATTTGTATTTTAAAAGCTATTCTTCATTTACAACATTTTAAACAAAGAGTTTAAAATATTTATGTTCAAATCATAAAACCTCAAGGTGTCTAGCAAAGTTTGCAAGATGGGGCATAACATCTGGTCGATATCAGTCAATTTTCCCAAACTGTTTTTCTTCTGGAAACAGTATTTTGATATTCTACTTGTTTTTGAAAACTTGTCACATTACCTTCTTCATGCTCATTTATCTTTACTTTGTTAAGTGTTCTGATGTTTGCATCAAGGAGAAAGCTGTAATTCATACCAAGTGACAGCAAATCTGAATCATGAAGTCTCATTGATTGACAGCTGGTACAAACTTACCATAACCCTATTGAAAAAGAATGCTTTTTAATTGTTTAAAATTCCTGTCAAAGAATGCATGATATGCTAAAGAGTCCTGCCAAGCATCAACAAGTCAAGAAAAACACTGAGGTAAATGGACTCCGCTATCTTGTATTCATGTAATGTCTAATTTTTTGCTCCCAAGAGCTCTAGTCAGCAAGCTTTTTGGACACTAAAAGTGTTTTTGTTAACATATTTACTCATTCAGAACGTTTCACTCTTACCAAAGACTTTTAAGTACTCTGATAGAAATAGGTTTTGCCACCCACAACTTGTTCAATAGACTATGGGTGATTTCTAGTGTGGGTTTTTTTTGTTGTTATTGGTGGTTTTGTTTTTGTTTTTTTTTTTCTTTTTAATTGTGAAAGGCTTTCTGAAGATATCCTAATGTGTTGTGGCATGAAATGCAAGTGGAGGTCAGAAGTCAAATATCAAATTACTTCTACCCATTAAATGTTTCCTTTGGGATTTCAAAACAGCCAAGTGGAAAACTCTAGGGAACTATTTAAAGATTTTCATGGTCCTAAGCTGAATTTCCTCTGCTAACTACAGTTAGTTTCCCCAAGGATGACAATTTCTTCTTATCAGAAGATATTTTAGTCTAATGAAGTATGAACATATAGAAATACAGACCTTATTCTTAAATAGCTGAAGAGTACCTAACCTTTTTATTGACAGTACATGTGCAGTCTAGAGCAATATAATTTCACTATTCAAATTAATGTAGTTAAAAATATTTTCCAAAATAAGCCACCCCATTGCAGTACTTGCAGTCCTAAAGGACATTAAAAGAGGATATGGATGGCAGACAAAATGGACTTTGGAATAATTTTTTTCTGATTTACTGACCTTTTTGTAAAGAAAGTGAATATATCTTAAATGGTTGGCCAGTCTTAGATATTATAATCAGACAACAAAACATTTCTCAATCTTTCAGCTGCGTGCCCTGCTTTTCTTTAGTTCTTGCCATATTTTATAGGTTTTAAAAAAGTCTACGTTTCTTACTAAAAGTGGGTGAAAAGTAAATCACAGGTTTTGGAAGCAATAGGCAAGCAAAGAAGTTATAGCTTTTTATTAATGTGAATAATTTGAACTACTGTAACCAAAGGCTGCAATATTTTCTGTGTGGGACAGAGCTGTTTTGACTCTTCTGAGAAATGCTTTACCCACTGCAGCTCTGGCAACAGAAAACAAAGTGACAAGTACACTGAACCCTGTGATTTAAGTAGGCTGGTGAATATCAATTGTTACTGTTTTAAAATAAAAAGTCTTTGGAAACCTGGCATTTGGAATCTCATGGTTGGCAGGTAATTACAACCATAACAATTTCTTCTTACAAATGTAGAATCTAAGAAAAAATAACAAATAAGGAAGTGGCTTTTAATTGTTCAGAAAATGTTCTCTATTCCCATTCTGTTGCACTGGCTTTAAAGCTGAAGAAGAGCATAGAGAAAATGCATACTACCAAGCTGTCCTGCAAAGATCAGGATATTAATACAAATATGTCTCACTTGACAAAAGTTGAATACCATTAAAATGATCACTATAAGACCACTATTTACATGTCATTTACTGTATCTCACCAATGAAACAGTGCATGCATTTTTAACACAATAACTTAAAGGCACTTACTGTAATAACTGCATTAAATTTGCTCTATGAACTTGATCCTGCAGTGGTCTGGGCAGTCTTTCCTGCACAGTAAAGCTCAAAAAGACATTCTTTATTTCAGACATGCATGTTCTTCTATTTAGTTTGTTAAAGTTGGTCATTAATTTAAGAGTGAAACACATACCTGCAAAACAGGTTGAAGCAGCAGTGCCTGCACACCATGGTGAAGTATACATGCACTTGGTAATGTAACAGGTTAATATAAAGTACCAACATTACTTTGGGGGCTCACATAACTCATTACTTGCTTTCCAGAGTATGGAGTAATGCACCTATTGGTTTGGGCTTCTTTTTGTTCTGCATTTCATCTTTTCATGTTGTTCATTGGCTGGGATGCTAAGGAGAAATAACAATACAAAAGGAACGAGCCCTAGGTGTCTGTACTGTGAACATGGAAAACTGCCTACACTGTCAGAGACAAAGTGAAAGTCATGGCAAGGGGCCTAGTGTCACTCCTTTTGACTGAGTGTCACTCTACCCCCCTTTTCAGGTGGGACGTGACATATTAATAGGCATCACAGACAGGATTGCCCCTGTATTAGAAGGTCCTAAGGGATACCATCTCTCCAACCAGTGAGTACGGCCAGGGAGATCCAGGAAGAGACCTTGTAGCAATGAGCAATAAAAGGTTTGAGCAGTGACAAGCCATGCCTACCAAGGAAAAACTGGTGCTTGACAGCTCCCATATTATTGAAAAGTTGAAGGAATATAAGGCACGCCATTCCCCACCAGGAATGACATAGGCCCATATTAGCTGGCATGATCCAAAACCTATAGGAGATAGAATTACTCTTGTGAGGGAGCAAAAGGTGTGACCAGGAAAATGAAAAGCCATGGTGTGTGCTGTGTTGGAAACAGCACTAGTAATGGCCCAGAAGGAGAGGCAGCTGATTAAACAAACTAATGACGAAACGGTTAAATCATTGCAAGAAAAAATAAAAACCCTGAAGAGCCAACTGACTGCTGAATGTAATATCACTCAATAGCTTCTTGTGTCTGTCAAATGCATGGGACTGAGACAAATTTTTTGGTCCAAATTAGAGGAATGGGGACAAGGATCTCCTGATCTGACAGATCTTAAGTCTGTTCCGAATAGTGAATCAGGATTTACAAGCTCGGCACAGTTGGTTATGAAATAGAACCAAAGACCATCGTACCAGACTAAGGAACTGAAAATTAGCCAAGAAATACTTTTCCCCGAGAGTGAGGAAACAGTGGTGAGGCCATTAATTAAAACAGAGTCTATTGATAATGGCCAAAGTGGAGGAGACCCACAAGTTTACTACCTGGACAGTGCCTTACCCAGCAGCCGTAATGTTGAAAATCCAGGAATAATACAACAGGTTAGTGCAAGAAACTGAGAGGCAGTATGTATGGAGAGTATCATTGACCAGTGGTGATCGAGTTAAAAATCCCTTTCTAGCAAGGATTTCAGTTTATTTCCAGACTGAATTGGTCAAAACATACATAACCTTACCCTTCCTATGACAACTAGATGGTAAATTAAATATTCTTCTGTTCTACTGTAGTCTGTAGAGGGAAAGACCATATTTGTGTGAGAAAAGGAAATAATTCACTCCACATTTGGGACAAAAGAAATATTTATTTGCTTGCTTTATTCATCATATTAAAATGATACTGTCTAGTGTGGTGGAGAATTTAAATCAAACCCCCTACAGAATTAGTTCAATTTATCACATCTCTGTCTGTCACTACCATGCAGATGATATGTGTATACATGTGAATAATGTATAGCAAATTACAAATACTGTGTAGCTGGAGAGAAATAATAGAAAAAATTCCCCAAAAGGAAAATCTTTCTATAAATTATGTTGATTTTTCCATAAACACAAAGGCAAACTATTCATAAGGATCAGTGTTTCTATTTTTTCTCTTGGTAAACTTTCCCCAGACTGATTTGTAATAATGCATTCAGTATGAACTCTATACTTTATATGGATATATTTGAAATAATTCAAGAGTGCTGCTTTAGTTGTTTGCTGCATTATTTGATATCATGTGCTTGGTTACCTAAATCACATAATATTCCCCAAATTTAGTTAATAAAGTAATTATCTTGAGTTGTTACACATCCCTTGGGATCCTCAAGCCTCAGGCGTGTTGCCCACTATTTTGCCACACAATTGAGAGATTTTCTGTCTGATGGAGAGTAGAAGATATGTCTTCCTCACAGATGCTCCTGTTCCCAGCTCTCAGAAAAACCCACGCAGCAAGAATCAAAACAGCCCAGGCAGTAAGATGCTATCCTTTTCACTACTTAGATACCTGGGAGAATATGTGATATATTGGTGGTCAAAGGCAGCCAGAAGATTTTGGGTTTGGAATAGCCATCCCAAAAAGGATTAAATGCTTTCAGATTTCTCCACACTAAAACCATTCTCAAAACTAGTTTAATTGCAAATAAAGCTATTTGTGTATTAAATAAAGACAATGCATCTGAAGAGTTTGTAGGAGTGACTGAAGAGAAATGAAAGGAAAATATCCCAAATATTCATTCAAGCTAGCATTAAATAAGAGACACAAGCTTTCTCTTCCTCCATAAACTTATATAATAAACCTGATTTAAACTGTTTGAGCTCCAGTCTCTAGTTCTCACTGAGGGCTTTATTTCATTACACTAAATTTAAATCCAGACCGAACTTTGGGGTTCATTCAAATTTAAGTCCTTCTTCTGCACCTTATACTTGAATATAGAAAGAATATCTTACGTCTCTGCCTATCCTGAGAGCAAGTCATCAGTGGTCCTCATCTACCACAGGGACAGTTGCTGACTCTATGCTTGCTTAGCCATTAATGAGTGCTTAATTCCTTATGAGACACAATGCCCCTGCCCACCTCTATCCAAACTATAAATAATACTGTTTTTAAAGGAATTTAAAGGTTCATCGTCAGGGAGGGCAGAGAGCGATCATGAAACCATGATACATAAAATGGCTACTGAGGAGATTCCTCCTGCTAGATTGTGTTTTTAAATCCTAGCTTTGTGAAAAACATAGACCTGACATAATCAATAATCGTATTATTCTGTTTTTTCTACACTGAAGTCTATAGTAACGAACATGTCCTTACGAGATTTCATTCTTTTTTGATCTTAGTAATTCAGTATTGGCTACAATCATGCAGCCTTCCAAGTTCAACAAATCAGTTATGTTAATTCCTGAGATACATGGAGATGTATCTTATTTTGTTAAATTGCATCTTATGAAACACTCAGATTACCAAAACCAAAAATGTTTTGAAAGCAAGTCAAACCCAAGCATCGAGTGTACCTTTGCTCATTTCCAGGTCTGAGAACTTCAACCTTCTGCTTCCATTTTAAATGTCTCCCATGCTAAAAAGATGAAACAATTATATTCTAGTATTATTTCTGTAACCTAATGTTTTCACTGCTTTTCCTTATGTTGCCACATAGTCACAGTACTGTCCTTCATGACAAAGGGACACATTCAAGAAATTGAAGGGAGTACCAGACACAGTCAGAAACATAACCCAAAGTCATGCTAGGCTTTCTGTAAGGCTCGGAGAGGTTCTTGACAGAAAACTCAGGAAAGCAGTTAGTTATTTAATTTCCTGTATATTTTATCTAGTTTGTGTTCTCAACAGAAATACTGTAAACTAAAATTTCTACTTCTTTATGGATCAAACATAGTAATTTTCAACAGAAAAGCAGTAAATAAGAATAAACAAATAACACATGCATTCCCATGAAAGTTGTAATAGTAGCAAAGTAAGTGAAAGTCTTGGGAAATGTAAACATGTAAACTAATTCCAAGTGACCAACCAAGTAACTTATAAACTGTAATTAACACGACCTTAGGAAATAAGTCAGATCATCTTGTCAATGTTATTCATGAAAATACTCATGGATAAATTTTTTGCATTATTTGACCCTGTAGCTGAGGATAAAATTTATAAAAGAACATCATAGTATTTGTTTTAGAAAATTCAATTCTTTTTGCTTTGTACTTCACTGAATCTTTAAGAAATAAAATAAATACTAAAAAAAGTTCTTACTTTCATTTTGTTTTAATTCTTATCATTAATATAGCAGCTGAGGGGGCTTTTTTAAACCTTAAAGTAAGGTCATAGTTGTTGGGTTGCTGTAAATGTCAGTAGGAGGAATTCACAGAAGATCTAACCTGGGATTAATATTAATAAATGTGCTCATTGCATTCAAAAGTCCTTGTAATGAAAGGTCACTGTTAGCTTTGAGTTCCAAAATTAGAACTGTCTTTTAAATACTATCAAAACCAATAAAAAAAGATCCGAACTGCACTTGACAGTCTTGTCTGTGTGACTTTTGCATTAAAGCAAGATAGATAGATGTAATAAGAGTAATATTGAATAATGACTTTTGCTTTGTAGCAGACAAAGGTGTTCATAGCTAAAAGGATCACTTTTCCAATCATTAGTTTTAACTGAAGGATAAATCTGCTAAATAAATTCCATCAAGGACCATTTTCATTTACCTTCCCTCTTTTAGTCATTTACTTAGCAAAGAAGTATACAATTTTTGTCATCCACTTAGTCATTTTCTTGACAGATAAAATATCTTCTAGCATCTAGACACCACATTTAGAGGAGAGAAAACTTTATTACAGTGTACAATAATGGGAGCTGGACATTTACAGCAACCCAACAACTATGACATTACTTTAAGGTTTAAAAAAGCCCCCTCAGCTGCTTTATTAACGATAGATATAAAAATAGGAAAAATAGAACAGATGCATTTGCTTTTACAGAAGCTGGTCATATTCTATTGATGGTCCCGCTTCTTGCAGAAAGACTTTTCTGTTGCTCTGTTAATTGCGATACTGTTAATGGTGATGAAAGTTTATCTATACTCTGTTATGTATGTGTTTGGACATCAACTAAACCCATGTCCACTATCTCATCGGTGGTGCTTAGTGACTATTGTGTCTGAACTAAACCATAGGCCTGTAATGAACCACTTAAACTTATCTGATTTATATGTTTGTTTCAGGGCAGGGTGGGGTTTGTTCTGTTTTGACTCTTGGTGTTTGGGGTTTTTTGTGTCTTTTTTAGTGTAGAGACTGATAGAGAATATAAGGTACATTCAAAAGACATTTAAAAGAGGAAAACTATAATAACAACAAAAAACAAGAGATTTTTATCCCTTGTTGGTTCAAAAGGCCATAACTGAAAGTCAGGATCAAGAGAGGACACCTCTGCTAAACCAAACCAAACCAAACCAAACTAAAACAAAACAAACAATAAAACAAACAACAAAACAAGAAAAAATGAACAAAACACAAAGGCAAAAACCCCCATTTCAATTAATGACAAGGAAGTAGCTAGGGAATAGAATGATTTAGAGTGAAAAAATAATCCATCTAGACCTCCTGAAGACCACAAGAGAGTGATTATTTATGAAAGCAAAGAAGTTGGAAAATGTACTCTAAATGTAATCTAAGAAGATCTTTCTGAAAGTGTTGCCTGACAAAAACTCTTGCTAATGGGAGAGTTGTTTGAGTTATGGTCTCAAAAACAGTAGCAACCTGTGATATAAAATAAATAGAAGACTGAAACCTGTGGGATATCTGGAAAGCCAGGGACACGTAGTGAACAATCCAGGCTCAGACTGTGTGGACTTAATCTGCCTGTGAACAAGAAGGCCTCAAGGATGTCGCAAGTTAAAACCAATGTATGTAGCTATTACTAACAAATGTGATTTTGTATTTTCCAAGACTTACAAAGTGGCATTGTCAAACTTACTGTGGGGACGTGCAGGATGGCATTACGCCTTCCTCATAAGTTGCAAATTCCAAGGTTGGCCACAGACACTACTCTGTCAACAGGGGCTGCATCCCATATCACCGGCGGGAGTGTCTCATTACAGTTTAGCAAAACCAAGATAATCCACATTCGGGAGTTGCTGGTGCTGCTAGTGGCTATCCTTATGATAAAGCCCAAGGCCATACTGACCAATTAACAATAGGCTTGTGTGTGATAAGGTGGTTAAAGAGCTATATTAACTGTGCTGTGTCTGTAATAAACTCACATTTGCTTGATCATATTGGTCGTGTGCTGTGTCTGTGACTTCCGCATCAGCAGAAACCCAGAATACTACCTGGCTAGGAGAAAGAAAAAGTAGTCTGGATAATGGACAAAAAGACCTTTCTAATTTAAAAAGATTATTAGTAGTATAATGTAATTTCATTACTTCTTTTAGCGTTAAAGGAATATTTCATGGTTCTGTTTTTGACGCTGCAAATAAATAATATTATTTACATTCTATCTTCATCTTGCTGAAAAGTGGTCTAATGGATTTAGATGGCTACTGTAATTTTAGAGGCCTTAGAATATCCCACTTAACAGTGTTGCTTGCTAGGAGGCAGAGGAGGAGGAGGAGAAGGAGGAGAAAACACAGGGAAGAAAAGTAATAAACAAGATGTGTTCATCTCTCACCTCTTCATTTTTTCTCTTTGCTAAGAGTGCAGTTTTCCTGTTATTATGTTGTCATGGTTTCCCCTCAAAAGCAAAACGTTCCTTTCTACAGGAATTACCTATCTAGGTAATTACCTGCAAGACTTGGAATCTCTTTCATAGTAATTTCCCCCTTAGCTCCTAGAACACATAGGATGAACACGTCCACCGTTGCTTACCGACCTTAATGTCTGAACAGGTCACTGCAGAGCAAAGTAAGCACAAGTAACAGCAGTTAGAGGTTAGAGATGAGTAAATGGCAGATGGTCCAATAGGAGGCAAAATATAACTCTCGTCTGACAAGAGGATTCAGGTCATGTGTATGAAGTCCATTCTGGAGATTCCTAGTTGTATATTTTCATAATTGGGTCGCTGAGCTTCTGGATTGTTGGTTTGGTTGACATTTAATCTTCATATAATTTTTGAAATCTAACTTTTTAAATGAAGGCTGTGAGAAAAGCCAAAAAGTGACTGAATGAATCTTCAAGAACAATGCAGCATGTCAGAAGGAATACCTCTAAAATCTAACAAGTACCATAATAAAATAGCAAATAATTTGAAAAAAGAATAAAGAACAGCAAAGAAGAAAATAAGTATTTCTTCTCATGTAGGCAGCATTTTTTGTATAATGGAATTTACATTACCTAATCCTCTCCTCAAAATTAATAGTCTTCAGTAGTTTCAAAATCAAACATAAAACAATGATTTGTAATTTAAGAGTAATAAGTTAACATATTATTTACGATTCAAATAAAAAATTGTGAGAAGCATCTGTGCACAAAATGTGACAGCCAACACGACTTTCCTAAAGGCAAATCATGCCTGACAAATATGGTGGCCTTCTACAATGGGATTACAGCATTAGTGCATAAGGGAAAGACAACTGACATCATCTACCTGGATTTGTGCAAAGCATTTGACACTGTCAAAAATGGAGAAAAATTTATTTAATGGGTGGATCACTCGGTGGATAAGGAATTGGCTGGATGGTCACACTCAAAGATTTGCTGTCAAAGGTTCAGTGTTCAGGTGGCGACAAGTGGTATCCCTTAGGAGTCTGTACTGGGACCAGTATTATTTAACATTTTTGCTGGGGACACGGACAGTGGGATTGAGCACACCCTCAGCAATCTTACAGATGACACCAAACTGACGGGTGTCATTGATACTCTAGAGGGAAAGTCACATCCAAATACTTCCAGAGATAGATCCAGAGGGTCCCTGACAGGCTAGAGAGGTGGGTTTGTGCGAACCTCAAGTTCAACACAGCCAAACGTAACTTGCCTTGTAACAGTAACCAGTGCACCTGCATTGAGGCAATCCCAAACATGGATAGAGGCTGGGTGATGAGTGGATTGAGAACAGCCCTGCAGAGAAGGCACTGTCAGTGTTGGTGGTTGAAAAACTGAATAAGAGCCAGCAATGTGTGCTCGCAGCCCAGAAAGTCAATCACATGCTGTCCTGCATCAAAAGAACTGTGGGCAGCTGGTTGAGGGAGGTGAGTCTCCCCCTCTACTCCACTCTGGTGAGAGTTGGGTTTGCTCAGCCTACAGAAGAGAAGGCTTCAGGGAAACCTTATAGCAGCCTTCTAGTACATAAAAGGATCCTACAGGAAAGATGGGGAGGAACTTTTTAGCAGGGGGTGTAGTGATAAGACAAAGGCTAATGGTTTTAAACTGAAAGAGGGTAGACTTAGTTAGATATTAGGAGGAAATTCTATACTGTGAGGGTGGTGATAAACTGGAACAGATTGCCCAGAGAAGTTATAGCTGCCCCCTCCCTGGAAGTGTTCAAGGCCATATTGGATGAGGCTTTGAGCAACCAGACCTAGTGGAAGGTGTCCCTGCCCATCTTACGAGGGGTGGAACTATATGATCTTTAAGGTCCCTTACAACCCAAACCTTTCTATGTTTCCATGAATACAATCCTCACAATGATTCCTCTTTAATAAGTATAAACAGTCTTATTTTTGACATCTCCATGTCAAAAGCACTATGCGATGGGACTGAAGTTTTAGTATTTCAGTCACTAGCTGTCAGTAGCAAACAAACACTGAAGAATTTTCTCCAGACCTTGTGTAGCTATCAGGCCACCCAGTGAAAAAGTTTATCCCAAATCTGCCTGTATAAAACAATATGCTGCGTCTTCTACTGGCATATTTTGGTAAAGATCTGTTGGTATACTGCTCTCTGAAGAAGCGTGGCTGGCATCCCTAAATTAAGATCCCTAAAATTTAAATAATATGAGTTTCTAGCAACAAGGTTTTTGGTTTTGCTAGAAAGTAGTGGTCCTTGGACATTTTTTGTCCAGTGAAAGTACACAAGTATTCTCTGTAAGACATCTGATCACTCTTCAAGTGACATGAAATAGGTTTATGCAATCAAAAATATACCAGTTCTGTATACCTCTTTTTAACAGATTCAACCTCAAACATGAAAGGCTGCTGGAGTAAATCCTCAGATATTCAGACAGTGTAAAAAACTGTTCCAAACACACAGACATTTCTCTGATGTCAAGGAAAAAAAAAAAAAAGAAATCTCACAGAACAAAAAAAAATGCACAGCATACTTGTAGGCAGTTGTGGATAAAATAAGTTTTTTACATTTAACAGAACATATTTCACAAAACTCAATAGTGAGTGAAATAGTCCAAGATTAGGGAAGTAACGTTGTTTTGAAATGGCAGTTACACGAATTTTGCAGATATTCAATAAGCAAATATAAATCTATAACCTAACTTAATAATTTTGGAGGAAATATTCTCAGTACCAAGGCTCTTGATCAGTTTTCATGAAAAGTTCAGGCTTTTCATATTCAGCTCTTCTTGGGGGGAGGGAGGGTATGAAATTATAATTTTTACTTTTATCTCAAATATCACTGTTTCACTAGTTAAATTAACTCTAGACTTCTAAATGTATAAATTTATATGTTTAATACATCTTGCCAGTTCCTCTACGGCTACTAAATAGTCATGCTTGCCAGAATTTTTATTAGTCTTTGTTCTTTGTGACATTTCAAAACACTTTTCAGAGAATTTGGAAAGTGTTTAACCTTATGCTTATTTCCAGTACATTATGAACGTTTCTTAAATGAGTTATATGCTTATATTTTGCCACATCTTTGTGTACTTTTAAAACACCATAGGAAGTTTTACATATGCTTTATGTACTGTGGTTCGATTCCTTGTCTTATCTAAATCAAAATATGTCATCCTTTTCAGAGTGAGACAGTATTTCCTCTGTATGTAATTATAAGGTAATAGGGATGACAAAAGCTGTACTGACCTATATTTAGATTCTGTAAGTTTTAAGGTTTCTCACGAAAATTTTATAGTTAAATTCTCAGGATTCTAAACAGGATTCTACAGCTGTTGAATGTTTAGTAAATGTTGTAATGTTTTGATTATATATTTTCAGGAAAACTGCATGTTTGATTTTTCAGGTAAATATATTATCAAAATTTGGAGGAGGTCAGCTCTCTAGAAGGATCCTGGCAACTGTTGCATGAGAAGCTCTGTTCCTGTTTTGTTTAAACCTGGACTGTGGGTTTTGCCCAAAACCATGAAGTTGTGGAATTCCTTTTTTCCTAGTGCAATGGAATTTAGTAATTATTGAAAAATCTCATTAACCTCCTATCTATCCAACTAATCTCTTTCAACTGTACCAGTAAGAGATGGTGTTTAAGTAGAACTTACAAGCCTGGTCATTTGCTAGACCATTCCTTCCTCTGTTATCCTAGTAGGTCTTCCGCATCTAAGTATTAACAATACTATGACCATGACCATTTTAGTTGCTGGTTTTGATTTTTCCTGAAGAGCTTGTGCTCCAGAAAGAGATAATGTATTCTCATCTATGTACCTCAGACAGAAAAAGTAATTTTCCAGCAATAGAAATATCAGCTTCAGCAGCAGCTTCTGGAGCACAGCTTAGAACAGGAACTGGTCCGTCTCACTCTTGCTTTGGCAGGTAGTTTAGATGTAAACTATGCATCCCTGAAACAGAGTAAAAAGAAAATCATGCATGACAAGGAAGACTGAATGCAAGGCCTGAACTATGGAGAACAACTTGTTTTGAAGCACAGTAGTATAGTTGCTTTTCCTGAATACATTCAAACCTGATGCTTTGTGCACTGCACAATTGAGATGAATGTGCTCAGTAACAACAGTACAACCTAAACCCACCAGATTTTCTGCATCTAAACAAACCAGATATACAACATATAGAGTTGGACTGATGATGGCTCATAATTAGCAACTCAGTTCCCTCATATGCTGTATTTCATACTCAGAAGTAAATGCTTTGTGTATATGTGTAATGAAGTGCATATGTTCATGCTCCTGTTACTGCCTGACAGCTAGAGTGCTAAATGTAAAGACTCTTTTTCAGGAAGAGAAGATTGGAAAGATTGTACCATTTATTCTATTCACTGCATTTGCTAATAGTTTGAGTGAAAACACTGAGTGTGCACAAAGATCAGACAGAACTAATGTTCTGTTTCTTTGACTGGTGACACAAGGATCGCTTATTTTCTGAAATGAGACTGTACAACAAAAATAGTGGAGGACACTGAATTATCATAAACTCCCCAAATAATTGCACACTGCATTTCCATTGGAATCTTTGCCTCATTAAGAATACAAGATTGAAAGTAATCAGAGAAAGAATCAAGTTCCATATCAAATAAAGTTATTCCCATTAAAAATATCTGTTATAGCCACTAGTTGTATTCTTCTGGATCCCAGTTCTGAAATATGTGGGGCTTAATTTTGAACACTTTTCTGGAGTTACTAGCTACAATGAATTTTTGCAGTAAAGAAGTGCAACTATGAAGAAGTCCCAGTAGCATCAGTGTTTCATGTTGGCCTTCAACCATAACTCAAGGGTTAGAAATCTTTGTGACTTAAGATACTTGTTTGGAAAAATGACTAATTTGAGGTATTTGTCACACAGACTAAAATTCAGATCCTGAAACCTGCCTGAGAACACTATAGAATCCATGGAGAGATATATAGCATTGCCAATATTCAAATATGTAAAATCATTCTACTGAACAGGCATCAGACACATCTGTGTCTGTATAGCGAGGCCAATGTTTAATCAAGACGCTGACATGAGGTCATGTTTGAAAATAAGCAGCTGTGAAATTTGATATTAACACCTACTTAGCTGCTCTTAGTATTAGGCAGTAGACCCGTGTTCCCATAAACATACCTTCAGTATGATTATAACTTATTTGCAACTCAGAAGAACTAGGGAAGCAAAGTAACTACTGTTGTTGAAGCACTCAGGTGGTCTAATGATAAAAAAATTGCAACACCTGAAAAGACAAAAAGAAACTGGTATGGGTGTTCTAGCTTATGTGGGACAAAGAGAAAAAAGGAGAAAGAAAGGATCGTGAAGACACATAGAAAGTTAAATTTTCGATTACCTGAAGTAAAATTACATGAAGTAAAATTCTGCAGTTAACTGTGTTACAACATCTAATACAAATTTAAGTGACTATGACTTCTTTTTCTGGGTATTAACAGAATAATTCTGTATTTCAAGGAACAGAAAATAATAGAAGAAAATTATGTGATTCCTGTGTTGGTGATGAAAAATACACATTTGAGATTATTCCGTTAATCTTAAATAGATGCTTCAAACTTCTCAAAACACTTAAAAAGTGCTTTCCTCAAATACAAAGAAGAAAATGCAATGCCCCGAATCTGTGAACATTTACTACAGAAGTTAAATTTCAATTTAGACATCATAATATCATTGCATTTTCTTACTCCTTTCATCTACATAAATGCAAATATACAGTAAGATACTATCCTGTATCAAAAATTTTGTCTGTGTTTTTGAATTTCTATTTCTGCAGGTGGAAGAACAATTTTCACAGATTGTGTCAGGAGTTGTGATTTAGATTAGATGCACCCAGAAACAGGAACAGCAGAACATGTATAAGCAACTTGGGTATCAATACATGAAATATGTACCAGTTCATTTCTTTAGAAATTAGACATTCTACTGTATTTCAACAGGTTACAATAACTAAGAAGTTATATGGCCTTAAGTACTGCTGATTTTGATTGATTGATCTCACCCCAGGAAAACCTAGGGAGAACACAAGGCTAATGTCTGTTATGAATATCCAGCTAACTTGTACAAAACTTGGCAGACCTATACATGGTGCATTTGCCCTACAAGAGTATTTTAGTACTGCATTTAAGAAAGAACAAGTGCTTATAACCCACTACCCTCTTTAATGTCATGATCCATGACAGTTTTGGTTGAGTTTTTTAATGATTATAGCTGTCTACTTGACTACCTTTAAACTAATTTTCTGCTTAATTAGCTTTCATCCTCATTTTCTGGCAGACAATTCCAAACCCTTGAGTGAATGTCTTCTGATCTGAAAACCTGTTAGTATTTAATGTTTCTCATCTTAATATCTTACTTTTCAAATGTTCATCTAATGTATAGAAGAATTATTTGAAGGATTAACGGTTATTTTGATTTAACTCAACAATTATATATTGTTAATATGCTGCCTTCTTAGGTGGTGAAAGAAAAAGACCTAGTTCTATAAACCTTTGAACTCATTCATTTGCCATTTGCTTTGCAACAGGTGTGATGTCTTTAGAATTAAGTATATTTCTGCTGCAGCTAGTGTATTTGCATTTTTTTTCTGCAATAATATTGTGTAAGGTCAGACTCTCACAGACTTCTCTACATTCTTTTAATAAAAAAAAAGGAAAAAACTAAAAGCAAGAGAAAGGAATGTAAGACATCAATATGAATATATTCTGTCAAAGAATCCCCTGAGTCATCCACTGAATCCACATTGCCAAGGATTTTCTGGTAGGGAACACTTTAATCTTATATAGAATTGTTTTCTCACACCCCTGGCAAAAACTGGATATCCAGAGATGTGATACTGCCAGACACTAACAGAAAATCATCCCTGAGAATGCATTCCTCTGACCTGCTCTGCTCACTCTGCCTGTATTTCTAGCTGTTTGTATTCCTGAAGATTAATTTTGAAGAAACACAGGACTTCCCCAAGGAAAGTGACCCCATTAATCAATCACTACTACTTCCTCGTCTCCAGTTCTGGCCTCAGAAACTGAGATTACATTGACCAAAAAGTTCACTGATCAGTCCGGTCACCACCAGGCAGTGACCTTCATGGCACCATGGGGAGATGGCAAGGCATCTCATGTGCTGATGCTTCAGAGGAACGTGAGGCAGCAAGTCTGTGCTTTGCTCATTGCTAAGAGAAGGTTTTACATTCCACTCTATTTGTCATGCTGGCACCTGAATCCCCGGTTTTCCTAAGTGTCCTTCAAATTCAGTTTTGGAATTCCCTAAGGCTACATTGACATCTGGAAACAAAACAGTGGCAGAGGATGTCCATGGGCGCTGGAACTGCACTGTCAACCATATCCAGTCACTACAAAAATACTTCACAGGGTTTGGTACTAGACAAGCTAGTTTCCCAAAAGATTTAAAGACATTATTTATGAATGGCCAGGCACCATTCACAGCAGGCAGTTTATGAGCAGCTACGCTTGTTTCAGACGCTAAGAAAATGTAATAGTAGAGACATGTACTTCTCTATGCTGATCAACCATGCCACCTGACCAATGAATGGTCCCAGGACTGTTTAATTAAGTCATATAATGTGGACTATTTGGCCAAACAATAATAACCATAATCATAACAATAACAATAATAATAATGAATCCGTTTGAAGCAATAGCAACATTTGTAAATTAGGATTCTTGATTATGATAGGAATCCTAGCCATGTCAGTATTTGGAAGACTGATATTTCTGATTTTTCCCCCCTTTATTACGGTGTCTTTTCTTCACAGATTTAGAATTTGTTTTGGTTTCATAAAATGACCCATGTGTTTCTAAAAGATAGTTTCTAAATGTGTACATTTTTTTTGTAGCTTAACAAAAATGAACTATTGTCTTTGAATCAATATGGTCTTTAAGACCTAATAATCTATGGGGAAAATTATGCAACATTTCAAGCAAGTAAATATGCTGAAATATAGCACCGGTTCTTGAGCAAGTGTCCCAGTAATAATATAATAAGGTCAGAATCATTTTCATTATCCATCAGCAAGTAAATAAATTATACCCATGCTCTAAAGCTGAATGTGTTTGATGCAAAATGTGGAAAAGCTATATTAGAGCTCTATTCTGAAACTATGGAAGATTTTGTATATAAGATGCTGGAACACCTCCAAAGAGATCAAGAAGTCCATATATTTCAGAAACAAGAATATGTTTTCTTTTTTTCCCCAGGAACAGCCAGGACACAGGTCTGGAAGTACAGCTGGGACCACATGTTTCAGCTACTGGGGGATCATTCACATGGAGAGACTTGAGGAAGGAAAGAGAACCACTCCGCTGGTGTGCTCATGGGGCAGCTGTGGCAACAAAAATAGTCCGAAGGGCAGCCCTATAGAAATAGTTTGATTATAGTTTCTAATACTCCAGTTACTCATGCCCACAGAACAGGTTAAAACAAGGGCCGGACCTGACAGCAGTCCTTTTCCCAGTCCCATCCTCTTCATCTATCTGCCCCTCCCACCCCACATCCTAACCAGCCTTAATTTTAAAAGAAATTAAAAGATTGAAGGGAAATGGAATTACATTATATCATGATGTTTTGTTGTTACGTTATTTTCTTAACGTAAGGCCCAATCCTCTACTGACAACTTCTGAAAACTCTGAATCCTTGAAAATCATTGAAAGATTTGTGAGCTCATTGTTACAGTAACTTCTTTTTGTGAGATGAACTTTGATGATTCAGATTGCTTTTTTCCTGCATGACTTCAGCTGATATTGCTGTGTCACAAAATGGTTCCCTGAATATATATGGGCAGATTCATCTCTGTGAATTTGAGTCAGCTAATTCTACTTGGGTTAAAGAATTCTGAATAATGATTAACCTTGGGAAAAAAGGAATATATGAATATTTAAACTTCAGTTCTTCCCTTTCCCCTTTTCAGTATGATTATTGTTTTCCTGCTGTTGCTGCTTTAATTGGATTTTCAGTAAACTCTATTTCTCTTTATTGGTGTCAGCTTTAAAAAACTGAGTATATTACCCAGGTGACAGACCAGGTGACAGGTTTCCACCACAGGTGCGTAAAAGTTGATATCATTCTTTCTGTGTTTTGTATACTCTTTGCCACATTTAAGAGTTCTTTGCACAGAAGCTGAGCAGCATGAGCCTGTTACTGAAAAAGCAGCTGACAGAAGTAGTAAGAGTTGTTGTATATTGGCTACAGCTGTAGCTAAGAAGACATTTTTAAACTAAACTGCATTTTGAAGAAATCCAGCAAATAATTTAACACCACCAAAGTTTTTTATCCCGGTTCATAGGAAACAAAAGTTCTGGACATGGAATTGACAGAAAAAGACAGACTGCTACTTTATTAACTTTAAGCATACTTAAATATGATACAGAATACTTTCTCCCCAGCCTAGCAGTTTTTCCTGTTGTTTATTGGCTTACAATAAAATTACAAATCCACAAATCTTTCTCTGTTAATCTTATCAGTTTCACAATAGTGATCATACAATTTAACAAGTGGTTAAACATCAGTCTTTACCTGTGATTGCATGAAATTTATAATGACAGACAATCTTTAGATGTGCCTAAAATGTCCCAGATCCCCAGACAAGTTATTAGGTAGATTAGGCGCTCTTATTGTTAAAAACAAATGTTTATTTTCTGGTCTAACTTCCTTCCTTTTGGAAATAAGAAGCTTTTGTCTGCTGGGTAAAATAAGCTGCATCCAGTCCTCTCCCTAGGTAGGTACATAATGGTAAGTCATTTCTTCTTCCTGACCAGGACAAGGTGAACAGGCTGAGCTCAATACTTGTTACTGGAATATTGTTTCTTGAAACAGAGTTGGATGATCCCTTCTTGAAAAAGTATCCAAGTAGGTACTCCAAAATATAAAAAATCACCTAGACATATATCATATATGGCATACTCAGTAGAGTGAAAAGGCCTGAAATTAAATAACCAAGCATTTGTCATATACAGTTGTAAACAAACATTTTGAAAGATTTGGCTTACCACCTGGAAATTTGCTGACAGCATACACTCATGAATGATGGCTTTGTCAGATTCCAGTTAACAGCTGTATCCCCTTTTCACAACCCTATGTCCAGAAAATCAACTGAGTCAACATAACACCAGACATTCCAACATTTCATAAGACTAGTCAGAGGCATAAATAGAGAGCAAAGAAAATTCAGTGATGTATCTCAGTGGGGCTGAAATCATGAAGCATAAACTGATTTTTCTTCTCTTTTCTTTTGTTTGTATTCTCTTGATACACAATTCTATTATTTTTTTCACCACTAGGATATAATGGACATATATTGCCTATTAAGTATACTTGAGGTCACACAAAAATACCCAAACCCTAACTATATTGCATCACAAAAGTGTTTATAAAAGCTCAGAATAGATTTAGTTCCTGCTGATACAAACAGTACAGGGATTACTCTAGCGGTATGGTATAAACCTACTGTTTTAGGCACTTCTTATTTTTGCTGGCATCTGACTTAAATAATGTCAAAACATGAGGATTTCTATCCTCCCTTTAGTCCTTGAATACTGTTGATGGAATTGAGGATTAATCAGAATTAATGTTTCCTTGTGTATGGTTTCTTTTTCTATAAAGAATACTGTTCATGTTCTGTCATTTTTATGACAAGTTTTTATGGCATAATACAAAGGATAACATAAAATTTAGTGCCAACCTGCAGACTAAAGATCAGGGATGGTAATCAAAGGACAATACAAATAACCTATAGGTGACTGGGGATGACTGTCAGTTCAAAGCCAGCCTGCCACCTTGGTGAAAAATTTCTAGGTAGCTCTTCGTGGGAATGATAATCTAAACAGAATTTGTTAAAGAACTGGCTTGTGCAGGATCTGCAAATGAAATGGAAAAAAAAAAATAGAGGTATGGAGTTGATGCAGTCTCAGTCATGCTGCTCCTCCAGGTAGGAAACTCGTATTAAGAGCTAATCCTACATCAGAGACCAGTATTTAAGACCATTTCACAGGATTTGCTGTCTAGGATATTCAGGGTTGGAAAACATGGTATTCTGATACTTTAAATAGAGGGAAAAAAGTATGATTAAGTTTTTTCATCTGTGGCTAATATAGCCTTATTTCTGAGAATATCATATCAGTATTCTGTGACATAAGAAAATATGCCATGATCTGACAGATTATTTAATCATACAAATCTAGGAAATTCCTGATCATTATTTAAAACAGAAAACAAATAATAACAAAAAGTATTATCAGTAACTTTTCTTATTTTCATCACGTATAAAATAGCACTTTGTGTGCTCTAAAAGCTATAAGACATCCCTCTAAATACAGACTTAAACTTCAGAAAGTCATTAATTGACAACTTTTTTATGAAGTTAAAATTAAATTTTAAAATAAGGTAGCTTTGAAATTAAGTTTCTTGTGCTTGCTATACATATATTAATATATATCTGGCCACCAGTATTTGTAGAGTAGAAAGGTATAAAGACTTCTGTGTTATTCTAAATTTCAGATAACAATGGGCAGAAAATTTTTTTGTTCTATGAGAAGCTTAAAGATTTCTGGAATTCCCAGAAAAATGCCATTTTTATTGTAAAACTTTCTACTGCACTCCTATGTGTTCCCTACAGTTCCTTTTTCGGGTTGTTTGTTTGGTTTTTTTTTTAAACTTCATTTTTATAATTTTCTGTTTAATTATGATTAAAAATATAAATTTTAAAATAGGAGGCAGCTCTCTTTGGTTTCTGTTTTTTTTTTTTGTTTGAGATCCTGTTTTGAAAATATTTAAATGGAATGTATTGAACATTTAAAACTTTATACAAAATATTTTCAAATTGGGAATTTATTGAACATTTTTTAACATGCCAGAAAAAAGTACTTAAATATTTTAATCAGTTTTAAATACATTTAAAATATTAATAATATTTTGCACTATTTTACTCATCTGAAAATGTGTCCATCAATGACAATCAAATACAATTCAGCAAAGAACCACCATCTTTCAAAATATCTGTAAGGTAAACATAAAGGTCAATGGGATTAACGTTATGGACTATCATTATGAAAAATGGCAGCTTGAGAAAGTTGTATTTTTTTATTCTTCTCAATTGGACTGCAGTCTCCAGCTGCCTTCTATCTATGTGCTCTCAGCTTCCTGACAAAATTTTCCTTTGAGTGCAGCTTCACTTCATTGTCATTGTGACATTTAAAAGGCAATGGCCATTTTAAAAATGGCATTTTAACAAAGGCCAAATCCAACCTCACGTTGTGAACAATAGCCATTCCAAGAAAAGACAGTTTTTCACTCAGTGCCTCTGGTAGAGAAAATTTGAAACATTAATCTCTACCAACAAACACAAGAATTAAAAAGAGTGCAAAAGAATAGTGATTTGTTTTAGAAAATTGTATGTTGCAACTTATCTGATTCCTGAAAGGAAGAGAAGGGAAAATATGATGTGTCTGCATGGGAATGTAGGAAGGAAGGAAGGCACACAGAGTGTATATCTTTATGTGTTCACACAATTAATTTTAGTAGACAATCAGGGGATTACAATTCAGCAATGACACAGAAAGAAGAAAATTGAAAGAATGCAGAAGCACTGCAGTGTAGTCTAACTTGCGGACCCAAAATGCTCTTAACAATATGTGTTTACTACATAGTGTAGTTACACACAAAAGTAAAAAGTGCTTAAAAGATGCCACTCGTATTCCATATTTTAATAGCATTGGCTTCTTCTGAATAGCATTGAAAGTGTTGGCTTCCTTAAAAGGGAATTTCTGTCTTTCATAGTTTGTTTCTATGCTAACTTAGTCACAACAGTCCTATAGCTGAAATCCATCCTACATTATCTTGCATACTTACTTTTTCCTCCACTTTAGGGTGCAGTTTGCCTGTAAGCTCTTCTTGGTATAAAAATTTTGATATGCAGAGATACTTCATCAGTTCCAGCAGAATTTCAGCTTCCTAATTACTTTGATACCAAAGCACTTTATTTAATATTTCAGATTGCATGCCCTAATTTTCAGCTTTTAAAATAAATTTATAAGAAAGTAAATGGACATTTTCAGTTTCTTTATTAATTTTATATTTAAATAAATGGAGTAAAAGATACAATAAAAATAGTAATTTACATTAGAAAGCCTGTTTTGGGTGGGTTTATTGAAGAATAGATAGAGTGTATGTAGAAAATGGCAGGGTAAGCCCTAATGTATGAAGAAGGTGCATTTTTACAAATAGGGAAAAACATCAGAGTATGGCAGGAGGCCCCACTGGAGGAACATAGTTCCCTTTCACTCAGTTTTCGCCTAATGTTGCTGCCTCTTTAAACATCAACACTGTATTAATCACAGGAAAGAGTACAGGTTGCAGATCAGGTCTGCTGGCTCCTCTCTGGTGAATTCACATAAAGGATGTTCCTCTCATCCAAGTAATTCAGAAGGTGACAAATATTACAATGCTGAATTTATGTGAATGCTTGCTCCCTGTTTATTAACTCATCAATCTTGTGAGAAATAAAAGGACCAAACAGCAAAGCAAGTGGGCTTTTCTTATCCTGTCAGCTCAATGGTGTCTAAAAGTAATCAATATCTATAATTACTAAATCCTTCCAGGATATTTTAACCCTTCTTTAGTAGTCCACTTATACATCTGACAGGTTCATCAAATCCAAAACTAATTAGAAAGAATGAAGTTTTAATTACTGCACTGAAGCCTTTCATTTATTTCTCAGTCTTACTAAAATTGGTTCTGTCATAATGGCAGACTGAGTGGTTTTTTCTAGTTTAATTTGATTAATTCATAGAGCTCTCTCTGTAGAAAAGCATGAGTAGAACAGATAACCATAAAGTATGCAGAGTTGCCCTGAGAATTAATAGATCTTTTTTACCATGCAAGTTTATTTTTTTTATTTTGGTTTTGATTTACATACATTTATCTCTATCTCTCTGTGTGTGTGTGTGCATGTTCACACTTCTTTAAGAATAAATAGAAACTTTTTTGAGCAACAAAGATATTTTTAAATCTTCACATCTCAATACTAGTAAAATTTCTGAGAATATTCAAAATTCTCAAAAAAAAAAACCCAAACAAAACCAACCCAGAAAAATAAGAAGTATCTTCCTTAAATTTGGAGAGAAAATTAAATTAACATTGACATTATACCCTGAAAATTAAGATGTAAAAAGAACAAATGTTTATTTATTCCCATTCTACATAATTTCTAAAAACATATTGTACTTAGAAGCAGCTGCCTTGAAAAAGATTATATACATTATTTGCCTTGTTCATTTACAGTATCTGATCAGTCTTTTTTAATTTCTAAACTGTAGGAAAGAGGAATCCAAGTTCATTTTAAAAACCACACTTTGCAGTCTGTAACAGCTAGGTCAACAAATTCAATGTTTCACACCTGGATTTTAGCCTGAATAATTTCCAGTAAAGAGTATATATAAATAAATTCTTGCAGATGGTATATTAGGGAGACTATAATTTAGAATTATGTATTTCCTTTCAATTTAAAGTTACAAACATTGTAGGTAGCTTTCCACACACACATGTAAAGAGTAAATTTGATAACTGGCCTCCAGAGCAAAAAGAAACTGCTGATTTCTAAAAATGGTGTTTAGTTGCATGCCTTTTTCATGCTATTCTTATTTTCTGAGGTTTCTTTGCTTATCAGGTTTTGAGTCAACATTTTGCTCAACACAGACACTTTAAATTAGGAGTCAACATTAATGTGGTTTTTGAGTCAGAAAATATATAATTTGTCAAATAAATATGACTATTTCTATAAATAGAATAATATGCTTGATAAAAAGCTTTTCAGACAATTGTATTTATATGCCTTGCAATTTTTTAGAAGCAGAAAGAAACAAAGTCTATTTGTAAGTATAATAATTATACTTTATAACTTAAAATCTATGTGTCAAGGGATGGTCAAACCAACAGATGGGGAGACTTCTGACAATGTTGCCGTAGCATAATCAACTTATTAATCACTGTAGAAGTTATGAACAGAGTTTTCGATATGTACACCCCTGTCAACTAGAAAGAGTAACTGCTGGTTAAAAATCTACTGCCAAAGGGCAGAGACTTTATGTTATTGTTAGAAAGACGAGGAATTTATTCAAATTCTAAGACCATGACTATGGCTTGATACCAAAATGTCATTCACACAGGCTGCCATCCAAAAATTATACATTGCAGATGTCAGACTGACCCACTGAGATGGAAGATTTGTTGCAGTTTTTATCCAGAGTCTTGTTGTGAGTGGAATTACTCATTTTATATTGAACAATCTTTTCAGTGGCAGTCCTAGATATGGTTGAAGGCTGGTATTAAGATGCTTGTTTTCATATCTGTCCTGGTTTTGGCTGAAGTTAATTTCCCTCCCAGTAGCTGGTACAGTGCTGTGTGTTGGATTTAGCATAAGAATAATGTGATAACACACTTATGTTTTCATTGTTGCTAAGAAGTGCTTATACTAAGTCAAGGACTTTTCAGCTTCCCATGCTCTGCCAGCAAGGAGGTGCGTAATAAGCTGGGAGGGAGTACAGCCAGGGCAGCTGGCCCAAGCTGGCCAAAGGGATATTCCATACCGTATGATGTTGTACTCTATATAAACTGTGGGGAGTAGGTCAGGGAGCAGCAACCGCTGCTTGGGGACTGGCTGGGTGTCAGTCAGTGGGTGTTGAGCAGTTGCATCATTTGGTTTTCCTGGCTTCTGTTTCTCTCTCTTTTTTTGTTGCTTTTCCTTTTCATTACAAATTTATTTTATTTTATTATTTTTTAATTTTATTTTATTTTAATCATTAAACTATTCTTATTTCAACCCACAAGTTCTCTTAGTTTTGCCCTTCCAATTCTCTCCCCCATTCTACGATGGGGGGAGAGTGAGAGAGCAGCTGTGTGGAGCTTGGTTGACAACTGGGGTTAAACTACAACAATATCTCTATACATAATTTTAATGCTCCTACGGTCCTATGAATAGAAGAGCAATGATTATGTATGTCTTAATATGACCTTCTCACATTTGAAAAATGCTCCTCTGTTTCCCTGCTGTTTGAAATACTATTTATTTCAAGAGCTATCTATATTAATAACATTGTTGAGATTTTTTTAGGTAACACATGTAAGACATTCTCTTTTTTTCATTTTATATTGGAAAATTAATCTCTTATTGTGATATTGCATCCACTAATCTGTACAGAGTGTGACTCTCAGTTGTATTATGGCACATGTATTTTACTTTCAAATATATAAGATTGACAGCAGAAGAATACTGATCAAATTCTATTATAGATTCCTTACTAGTCTAAAAAGTTTTTCATTATATAATTCACTAGTCTAATTTAGGAATCACTTAAAAATAAATGTGCTGAGAGCTGAAGAACAAAGTATTCAGAGTTGGACTGAGCTGTGGTTTTAAGTTTTATTTTTTGGATTTTTTTTCTTTTATAAAAGTTAAGAGAATTGTCTTGATTTCACAAACAACAACTTTTTTATAATTTCCAAATGTTATGATCAAACAGGGAAATAGGAAGTAGGTCAGGTAAGAGATACCAGATTGTTTAAGTCTTAATCACAAATATACCTATTTCAAATATAAAGTTGCCCTCCCCTGACTTGACTTTACTTTGTGAAGCACAGACATATCTATGTTAATAACATATTAAAATATGCACTGCTTCAAGAGGAGACCCACTATAGGTCAGAAGTGAAGAATGCTCCTTAAAATAACTATCAGGGCAAAGGGGTGTACACACATCAAATGGGTAATACTTGCCTTCATGGACTTCTTGCAGCATTAGGCAGAAATTCCATGAGCTGCTTTACTTCAGGAGCCTTCTTGGGTTCAAAGGGCTTAACCAGCACATGGAAATATAATTTACTGTTTCCTGAATGAAAATATATGAAAAAACCAATACAGGCAGAAAATCATAGAGAAAATAGCATGGAATAAGATTCTTCCTTGATTTCTCAATCAAGTTTCTTCCATTTTGCCCAGAAATTTGACATTTGCAAACCGTCCTTGTATATTTCTATTTTTTTGTGTGTACACAGTGATGTAGAACTAATGCTTTTAGCCCTGGCCAGTACTAAACAATGTCAGCAAAAATGTTTATATTTTTTCAGTGTTTAAGTAAAAATTTTAAGATTGAGATCAATTTCTGAATGAGCTTTAAATGAGGTATTCTGTCTGATTTTTTTCAGACGCATACAAGTTATATAACCTGAAAAATTTCATTGCTCAAGGACAAGTGTGATTGTTTTATTTTTAGTAAAATGAGAAAGCTGTGAAAAATTCATCCACTGTGTATGTAGTATACACAATGATGTAGCTGCTGCCAGTTTGGAAAATTGTTACAAATGCCAGTACATGCATACAAGCCATTTCCCATGGTTATAGTACTATCTCTGAAGATAGACCAACTCAGCAGCATGCATGAGGACTTAATAACACATGGAATGAATCTTTACTTTTAGTTCAGCCCCACAAACAGGAAGTCATTGTTTCAACACAAGGGGAATTTTTTTTCAGGCAGAAACCAGCTATTACATGTGTGCTTCTGCATATATGTATGTGTGTGATCACAAGGTATGTTGTAGAGGTATTGGAGTTTATCCTGAGACAGAGAAACAGAGTCCAGGCTCAAAGTCAGGATGGAAGATCAGGGATTTTTAGGTTACTTATTTAAAATCTATCTGCATTAGATAAGAAGTTGAAAGCCAAAGGGTAAAACACTGCAGAGATCTGTATGTTTGTGAAATAATCTTTCTGATTTTGACTAACCTCAGTGTATTGCAATCTGTATACAGAGTTCATTCTGTAGCTCAACAGGACTGAAATTTATAGCTAGAGTTGCAGCAACTTAGATATGAGGATTCAGAGAATGTCCTAGAACAAAAACCAAAACACTGAAGCAGTTTTCCGTTTATACTTCCATTACTTGCTTTACAAGGTTCTTTCATTTCTTTGGGTTGCACTTAAAGTTTATTTGATTACTTGTCAGGATTCAGTCCAGCCTCTGTCCTTTATTTATCACAATACAGTCACTTTTTACAAAATACTAGTTAAAATAAAAGAAATAAAATAAAAAATAAAATAAAATAAAATAATTAAATTAAATTAAATTAAATTTGTCATCACAATGTTACCTTATGCTTTTTTTATTTTCAAGATAATAGTTATAAATCTTCAGAAATACCTGTTTTTTTCTAGGTTTTGTTTTTGTTATTGTTGTTCTAACTTAAAAGAGAGAGTTTATTACATGAGCAAAATCAAACTACTCAACGAAAACACATTATCACATAATTAGCTACACGTTTTTGGCTACTCCTTAATACATTCAAAATTGTCATACAGCTTTACCTTCACAATATCTATTTTATTAGGCAGTAATAATTAGAGAACCTATACATGTGAATGATTCTGATCCTGAATGTAAAGCGGTAGGGAAAAGTGAAGAAGTTTTATGAATCTTTTATTGGAACCCAATCCTTTGAGCTTTCTGAAGTGAATCAATCTAAAAGATGTGGTAACAGAAACCTATACTTCAACATGGAAGTATAGAGCTGTACTGTGAGATCAATACCATGTCAGAGTCTCCAAGACACTCGTTTCAGAATTTCTTGCCCACTAACATTAAGTTATTATTGGGCTGGACTTCTGACTGTGTTGACAAGTCATAGGTTAAAATGACAGACTCATCAACGCTGCAAAAGAACAATTGATACAACAGACAAATCAGACCATCAGTTGAGAGTTTTGCTTTTTATTCTTTATTCATCTCAGGGCTATTACCTTTGTGAGAATAACAATGAACACTTGTTCAGGACTTAATGCTTTTATCATTTTGCCTTTGGGTGTGGTGAGTCCATTATTACAGGGAACACTTTGTTTCAGTGCAGTGCACTTACCTGACTTTACATTTGAGCAAGAGCAATATAGTGTTGTGCCTTCAGGACAAGTTAGATCCACACATGCTAAAAATAGGAGACAAACTGAAATCAATGAGACAGTAAGTAGACTTTTATATAAACATAGTGAAAAATAAATGTATTTGCCCTAAAAATCTTGAGAGAGAGAACAACAAAAATCTGTGGTTTTAACAGTTTCAAGTCATAACATGTGAGAGAAAGAGCCAATAGTCTAGAGAAGGAGCTGAACCTTAAGGTTTTCTTCACAAGTCATTATTTTCAGGGTATCTGCTTTAGCAAAACTACAGTGTTGGTTGAAAAACAAATAAAATAGCCCAAGACCAAAACAACATAGACCCAGATCGATGTCAAAAGTGCATATGTACTGCTATACTTTTACTTTTATTTCAAGAAGCATTGCCTTTAGAAGAGGTCATCTGTTAAGGTGACAGTAATAAAATTTTAAAATTATTTTATGAATGCCTGTAGTTATCTGTTTTAAATCCTTTTAATTATGTTATCTTGCTCCTTTGGTGTAATCTTTACCTATCCTGACTTGACAGAAACTAAAGTAGTTTAAATTCATTTTTTTATTCCCTTTGATAAGCAGAGTAAAACATCCAGCACTGTGCAGAAGAACACCTAGTCTCCCTTCACTTTTGTCCCTCAAAGCTCAAAAGGACCAACTCACCAGCAAATTGCAAGAAAAAAATCCATTATATCCATGAATCCCCCAGCTTATTATTTGAGAAAGACATTAAATTTATTTAGGCTGTTTTGTCTGCTCTGAATACCAGTGGATTCAGGCAGGTCTTAATTATTGAAAAGATGTACTAGTACATAGAAGGAACACAGTCATATCCTGAACCCAGATAGTATTATTCAGTTTACAGTTTGGCAATATGTTAGAATCTTAAAAGAATGACCCATGTTACATAATTTAAACAAGTATATAAAACTGTGGAAAAATTGCTTTGATTTATTTAAAAGAAACAAAAAACCATGGGATACACAATTAATTGGAGATTAGCAGTTATTATTCAACCAGTTCAAATTATCTGAGCAAATAAAAAGTGTTGATGGAAAAATACTCTGATAAATTAAGAAAATTATGGAATAGTTTTCAGGATGTCTACTTTCTGAAGACAACCTCTTTGTGTGATTGCGGTCATACAGCACAAAGCAAACCAGTTTCCTAACATATAGCTAAGGCTGTGAATGTAGATGGCTTGGAAATTAAGAGTTATTCACATAATTTCCTTTAACGTTACTTACTCAGTGAATTACACTGCTCTCATGTAATACAAAGGTTACAGTTGTGATGTTAATCCTAATGAGTTCCTAATTCAAACATTCTTTACCCCAAAGCGCTGGTGGAAATGCTCCGGTTGTGCGCTAATATTGCAGATGCTTTGTGCACGCTGAAAAGAACACCTTTAAGCCATGCTGCATCAAACTGGAACTTTCATAGAGAATCATTAATTCTGCTGGGGGCAAAAGGGTGATAAACAACAATGAAGGAAATACAGTGCTACCTCTCTGAAATCCATTTAAGCAGTAATACTCCAAAAATAGAGCATACAGTCTGATTTATTAGCTATCAAAGCACCAAACTATTTATTAACTGTGGAAAATACAATTTCAGGGAGATTAATTCTAATGTAAAGTATGTTTTGTGTTCTTATTTTGTTATGATCATCATCATATGTGCATATTCTCCACACATACAGATCTCAGCTGAAAGACAGGGATGTTGATGCCAGCTAAACCACAACACAAATATTGGAGGAACTTCTGACTAACTTCTTCTTACCTCACTCTTGGAAAAGCTTGAAATGTATAGTTAGCTGATATAGCTCTGTGAGTTTTGGGACCACACAATTTTCCTGCTAGCCTTTACCAGCACATTTTTTTAGCATGACTCACAACCACTTTGTTCTCTCTGACCTCCTTGCTGCAGAGCAGTCAGCACCACCAGTAAGATATTGCTTTGAAATGGAATTCTTTTATTTTATCTTTGCTTCTATGATGTTTCCTGACATGTTTTTAAGTTACATTCCCATTTTATTTTCTACCTATCTGTTGTCTTTCCTTAGTCAATCTTGTCTTATTCTTACTAAGTGGTGCCAGTTGCAGCTCCAGTCTTTCTCCACCAGAGATTACAAACAGCATACTTGCATCCTGCCTGCTCTTGCCATTTTCAGGAATATATGTCATAATTACGGGTCAACCAACCTTTATTCGAAGGAAAGAGCACTGAGAATAAAACAGTTGAAATAAAATAAAATAAAGATAAAACAATAAATTAATCTTAAGGATTATTTGAGAGGCAAAATATTTAAAAAATTAATTTTAAGAGTTTTAAGGTAGGAAAATTGTATAAGTAAAAACAAAGATATGCTGTTCAGTAATTAATCAAAATTGCTGGTACTATTATAATAGCAAAACATAATTTCCAAAGCCTTTGCTCACTAAGAAAAAGAAAAGATGATGAGAATAGAATAAAAACATTGAACGTCCTTCAAAAATTTTCCTACATTTAGAACTCTTAGAGTATATATATGGTACGCCTAGCATATATGGAAAGCATTATGGCTGGAATCCTCAGGAATCTAGAGCTAAAGACCGTACCCTGGCTGAGCTTAGATGAAAAACAAACAAACAAACAAACCTAAGAATCATTGGATGCCACAAATTAAAATCACTGAAACTTTAGTATCTTTGAAGCATACATACTGTTCAGATTCTCTGTGCTAGAAAAGGAGTATATTGCAAAGTTCAGAGTGATGGTATAAAGGTAACATACTACACCAAATGTTAAACAGAACACTGATTCTGCTCCAGTTCATAAAATCTGCCTGTGCCTTTCAAAAAACTTCTCAGTCGTTCAGATATACATGATGAGACTAAATTTTGTTACAGTTATTCAGAGAATCTTTGTGAACTTTCCTGTGGTGGGACATGGTAGTTCTGGGGTCCTTTAAGGTAGATACTAGTTGGAAAAGAAATCTGAAATCACCAAGACTTTCTTTTTTCCTTTTTCTTGGTGGAGATGATCTGTAAATACTCCTATTATTTGAATATCATCATCTACAGAGCAATCTTGATCCTGTGACTGATTTTTTGGAGAACAGATTGAATTGCTTGTCATACTTCTTTTTGATTAGTGTAAGGAAACTGATGTACCTTCAACTTTTTGACACTGGGAAAGGGAATGTCAGAACAGCATCAGCTATTGAACCAGAATGATGCTGGTCAATTTTGAAATTCTTCTTTGTATCCTGCAAAGATTATGAAATGCTACTTAACCTCTCAAATTGGCATACTATTGAGGTCAAAGTGGAATTTTAATGTCCGGTGATTCCCACTGGGCATTAAAACAATCTTCTACTTCCTCTATCTACAGCAGATTGTGGTGTTTACCTAATATTAAACCAAGAACAAAAGAGAAAAGGAATTTGGTTCCTGAAGGAAAGCTTCAAAGCTCTGTACAAATTTCAGTAATTTTGAGAGGAAATGAAGATTGTCTGCAGATGAGGATAGTACTGCAGCTTCAACATGGCCATGCACCAAACCATCAAATGACGCACAGCTGTTTTTTTGCTGCCTAAGCCAGGCTGGACAGGTTTGGAGAGGGCACCATTTTTCTTTCTCCAAGAAAGATGGAAATGATCCACTTCTCAAAATTTTGCTGTATGATCTGCAATAGTGACATACCTTTCAGGAGCTGGCAATGACTGATGGTGGACCAACAAGACTTCCTGGCAGTGGGGGAAGTACCATGGCCTACGAGGTATGAAACCTGCAGAATAGCAGCGTAATTAAGCAAAATATTTACAGCTGTTTACTTTTTCTCTATGCCTTGAAGGAACAGAACTACTTACTATTTTAACCCTAATTTTGAATTGTTTTGCAGAACTTAAAGAAGCATGGTCTGCAATGGACATTTTGTATTCATTAATCTTAAACATCTGTATCATCAGTTACATTTCTAGCTTATGGTGGGGTTTTCCTTTGTGTCTAGAGTACATTAGTGAAAGTTTTTCTTATTTTCTTTTCTGATCTTAACTTTCATTTAGCTTGCCAACAAAACCTCTGTTGAAGCAGTCTGCTGTAGGTGAGGTTCTTCTAAAAATATAAGTAAGAAGTTAAAAAACCTCAATAATATACTACAAAGGAAAGAGAGGGAAGAATTAAAAATAGCTGAAGTAGTGTGAGTACACTGGGTGAACGTAATACGTGACTGATTCACTGAGTATTTCAGTGATTAATTCAGTACAATGAGACCAAAAAGTGTAGTACATGCTAGTGTAGTTCTCCAAAAGCTTTATCTTGTGGTATACAGAGATGTGATCTGTTTTGTCAATTCAGCTGTCATTGTGTTAGTAACGTAAAATTAATACCCCATATGCCCAGGCAGCATATAAAAAGCAGTAACAGCAAAATTAGAGCTCTACTTTTCTTTATTCCTTATTTCACATCAAATATATTAAAAATAATTTCTGGTAAAGTTTGTGTGTCTTCTAGGTAGACACGCAAAAAATCCTAAAACTTTTTCTTTTTTCTTTTTTCATTTTTTCTTTTTCCCTTTTTCCTTTTCGTTTTTCCTTTTCCCTTTTCCTTTCCCTTTTACCTTTCTCTTCCCTTCCCTTCTCCTTCCCCTTTCCCACTTCTCTTTCCTGCTTCACTTTCCCTTTCCCTCTTCCCTTTCCCGCCTCCCCTTCCCTCTTCCCTTTCCCTTTCCCCTTCCTTTCACCTCACCTCATATATGTAAACAATACCTTAATACACTAGTATGTTTTGGTAGCTCAGAGCTGTACAGTAATTTAAAAGCTATCTAAATATTTGGATCAGATGTAGGCCATTTATTAATGAATAAATAATTTTTCCCCAGAGAACTAAAAACTCATTTCTTGAAGTAAATATACCCTCATACAAGTTAAATTTATTTTCTAAAAATTAATGTATTTCTTTTCACCTAGAAATGAATCCTGTTTGCCAGCCAAGCTATATGACAACCAGTCACAGAATCCTTACAAATATCCCAGACATCTATAATTCATGACAATTGAAGCAATAGTACTCGGGAACACTACTTTCCATTTTAAATAATGGCTAATTTTAGTTGTATAGTACTCCTTTCAGTAGCAACATCTAATTAAGGCATTTGTTAAAGTTGTGTAATGTTAAACTAACAGGGAGAGCCTAATGGAGTTCTATTGGAATTTTTCCATTAAATTAACATTATGGACTTTTAATGGATGTCTTAATTAGATGCTGTTATTAACAGGAATGATGCACAAATAAAAATCAGGCCCTATGTGTGCAGAATGCCTCATTAGATTTCACTGTGGGACGTAGATAAAAATGCCTCAGTCTACCTAACCCACATCAGAAAAAATTCTTTACTAAGCAAGCACATGCAGGCATTCACAAGATAAAACAACATGTTTTTTGAGGCTTTTATTTTATACTGAACTTACAATATAGGTTCAAATTTGGCTCTTATTTACATTGGTGCAACCTCATTAAATTTAACAAAGTCATTCCATAAATGAAAATACTCACTTTTAGCCATTTGAGATGTGAAATGTTAAGAAACACAGCAAGGTATTTTTTCACAATTCTGCCCTTATCTTTTCATTCCCTTCCTGAAATTACGTCCAGCAGTATGGATAGGATGGAGATGAATCTCAATCAATCCTGTATTAATATGTACATCGTGTTTTCCCTCTCTATCTTAACTGCACGTGCCACTACAGCTGAATACTCTGACTGTATGCACAGCAAGTAATTAAACATAGAATCACAGAATCACAGAGTTATAGAATGGTTTGACCCGGAAGGGACCAAAGTCCTTTGATGATACTCAGATATGGTGGTACCCATTTATATATTCATGAAGTGATAAGATCAAGTCCAATGCTCCCGATCATCTTTTGCTACATCAGGTTGCTCAAAGACCCATCCAATTTGACCTTGAAAACTACCAATGATGGGGCATCCACAACTTCTCTGGGCAACATGTTCCAGTGTCTCACCACCCTCATTGTGAAATATTTCTTCCTAAGTCTGATCTAAACCTACCCTAATTCAGTATAAAACCATTTCGCCTTGTCCTGTCACTGCAGGCTTTGGTAAAAAGTTTCTCTCCATTTTTCTTATAAGCTCCTTTTATACATTGAAAAGCAGCAGTAAGGTCTCCCCAGAGCCTTCTTTTCTCCAGGCTGAACAACTCCAACTTTCTCAGCCTCTCTCCATAGGAGAGGTGTTCCAGCCCTTTGATAATTTTCACAGCCCTCCTCTGGACCTGCTCTAACAGGTCCATGTCTTTCGTGGACTGGGGACCCCAGAGCTGGGCACAGTCCTCCAGATGGGACCTCACTACAGAGGAGTAGAGGGGGAGAACTACCACCCCCAACCTTCTGGCCATACTTCTTTTTATGCAGACTGGGATATAATCGCCTTTCTGGGCTGCAAGTGCACATTACCGAGTGCACACATTGCCAGCTTATGTCCAGTTTTTCAACAACTAGTGTCCCCAGGTCCTTCTACACAGGCTGATCTTAACCCATTCACCCCTCAGTCTGTCTTCGTACTGGGGATTGCTCCAGCCCAGGTGCAGGACCTTGCATTTGTCCTTGTTGAACTTCATGTGATTTGCACAGGCCCACTCCTCAAGCCTGTCCAGGTCCCTCTGGATGGCATCCCTTCCCTCTAGCATATCAACTGCACCACTCAGCTTGGTGTCGTCTGCAAACTTGCTGAGGGTGCACTCAATCCCACTGTCTGTGTCATTGATGAAGATACTATTTGTCCCAGTACAGACACATGAGAGACACCACTCATTTCTGGTTTCCTCTTGGAAATTGAGCTGAGGACTGAAGTTCTTTGGACGCAGCCATCCAGCCAATTCCTTATACATCTAACAGTCCATCCATCAAACCCATAGTTCTCTGATTCAGCAGTAAGAATGTTGTAGGGGATGGTACCAAAGGCCTTCCAGAAATGCAGGTAGATGACATCCATGGCTTTTCTCTTTCTACTGATGGAGTCAATAATTAACCTACACTGACAGTGAAAGTAGTCCTTCTGAACAATTCTTGTGTAAAAGACTCATTTGTTCTATCACTCAAACATTTGCAGGGTCAAGTTTTAAGGATTTTTGGAAGTTCAATAACACTGAAAGTGCAGTGCTTGTGACATTTCAGAAGTGTCTGGCTCCTCAGCTCACACAGACACACAAATTCTGACACTTCTGTAGGAACATAGGCCACAAAGCTCAGGGATGTGGGTCATAGGAAGGTCATTTGACAGGGCATATCTGCAGAGCAGAGTTTCAAGAAAAGATTGAGACAAATCCAGACTATTGACCTTGAGACAGCAGATTTCAATCTGGTGAGGCAACAGTCACAACCTGAGTGGCTTCTTTGCACTTCTTCCTTTGTTTTGTCTTACACCTTCTAAACTAAAATACAAGCCAGTTTCTTTAAACCAAGTATTTCAGAATTTAGTGCTTATATACTATCTGCAGTTAAACTGAACCATTTCTCAGCTTTCATAAATGTAACTTCTCACCAGTAGTCTGGTGAGTAAATGCTTTTTGGAAGAGAAAAGAAAAATAGAAGGGGAGACACTAAACTTATCTATAGTATCTTTTCATACTATTTTTATTACTACAATAAAATGGTAATTGCAAACAATAGTTTTACTATAAGGTACAGCATATAACAAAAATAGTCCAGGCTTGGTTTAGTGAAGTACAGAATAAGCTCATTCTTACATGATCAGCCCAAATAAAGTCAGTAGCTTCTCTGATTCTTTTCAGTGTCATGATCTCTGCAATGTAAAAACAGTATTGTGGAACACAGGCCCTTGTTTTATTCTGTACTTTTTTCCTTCTCCACAATTGCCCACATTATCATTTCTAAAATATTTACTTTATCTAATCCCCTACTAGATTATGTAAAAAGGGCTCTAATAAAAAGACTCACTAACTGCTTTAAAAAAAAGTCAGCTTCTGTTGTAACATATTTTTTGCATTATATTTCAATTTTAATATAAATAAGAATGAATACAATGAAAATTTAGATGTTTCTCAAAATAGAACGCTGTGGATTGTTGCTCTTTAAGTTGTTCCTGTTCTTTAAAATTGCTTTTGTTTTCAGGGCCTTCCACTGAGATCAAGATGGGATGTCAGCCAAAAGGAATTTAACTTAGTGTTTTCCATTAGGGAATAAGCCTGAGTTTTGATCTCTTTCATAATCACTTGAATATGTAAACCAATGATTTCCATCTTTAACGGTTTGGCAAGAAAGATTAGGCAGACTCATTTAAGGACTATTATCCTTTGAAGCATGCACAGTAATTCCAAATCATTAAATTTTCAAGCTGATTATGTTCTTCCAATGTAATATTTTATTTCTTCTTTTTATAATTAAACATTTTAAACATGATAAAGAATTGTAAAACAATATAAAAATGAAAAATTAAGGAGGTAACCTTTCTGTTTTTGAGGTTTCAACTAAGAATATTTCAGTTTGAGTAGATGCTACATTGATGGTAGTTGAGAAATGTTAAAATAATATAGCTCATTTTATATTTGCTATATTATTACCTGTACCACTAAGAAATCAATATGAATTATTTGATCATTCTGAGTATTCCTAATATTAATTGTAAAGCAGCTACAGTAAAGAGAAACTGGTTACCTTAAAAGCACAGTTTCAAAAGTATGCTAATAACCTTTCGCAGGAATTAATTTCCAAAAACCAAAACTTTATGTTCAAAATAGATGTTGGACTAGTTCTTGCAGTCATTGGATTCAATGGCAAAATTCCTACAGAGCCAAATTGAGCATATCCTGTATAAGTATAGTGCCTAGAATCCTCCTCTGCATTTTTTTAAAATAATTTTGCAAACAAATTAAACCCATGCTGAAAATGTTGTTTGCTATTTTTTTTAAACGAAAATAATGCTTCTCGGTTTTGTTCTTGTTCTGACAGGGTTTTAGTAGTGGGGAGGGGTTCAAGGGGTGGCTTCTGTGAGAAGACACCAGGAGCTGCCCCAATGTCAGACAGAGCCAGTTCCAGCCACATCCAAGATGGTGTCAACACTGCCCAAAAGCTGAACCTGTCAGTGATACTGGTGGTGCCTCTCTGATAATACGTTTATGAAAGGGAAAAAACTGCTGCACAGCAGCTGTGAGTAAGGAGTGAAAAAAAATATGAGAAACACCCTGCAGGCATCAAGGTCAGAGAAGAAGGAGGGGAAAGAGGTGCTCCAGGTACCAGAGCAGAGTTTCCATGGAGAAGACCATGGTGAAGCAAGTTGTCCCTCTGCAGCCCATGGAGGACCATGTTGGAGCAGATATCCACACTGCAGCCCATGGAGGACCCCATACCAGAGCAGAAGGATATGCCTTAAAGGAAGCTGCAGCCCATATAGAGCCCATAGAAGAGCAGGCTCCTGGCAGGAGCTGTGGACTGTGAAGGAGAGCCCACACAGGAGCAGATTTTCTGGCAGGAGCTGTGGCCCCATGGGGCATCCATGCTGGAGCAGTTGGTTCCTGAAGAACTGTACCTCGTGGAAAGGAACCATACTGGAGCAACTCTTGAAGAACAGCAGCCTGTGGGAAGGACCCACACTAGAGCAGTTTGTGAAGGCCTGTATCCTGTGAGAGGGACCCCATGCTGAAGCATGGGGTGTGAGGCACCTCACACCTTCCTCCTATTGAGTGTGAGGAGGAAGGAGCAGCAGCCATGAAGTGTTATGGGCTGACCACAACCCTCATTCCTCAGCCTCCTGCACCACTTGAGGGGGAGGAGGTAGAAGAGTCAGGAGTGAAGCTGAGCCTGGGAAGAAGGGTGTCGTGGTTTAGCCAGCAGCTCAGCCGCACACAGTCGCTTGCTCACTGCCCCACCGGTAGATGGGGGAGAGAATCAGAAGGGTAACGCTCGTGGGTTGGGATAAGAAGAGTTTAATAATTAAAATTAAAAGAAACAACAACAGAAATGCAATGTAAAGGGGAACAACGAGAGGTGCAAAGCCCTGGGGGAGGGAGGGAAGAGGGGGAACGAACCGCCGAAACAAACCGCATGCGCCGCAGCCGCTCACCGCCCGCCGACCTGCCGCCGCGCCGCCTCCGCGCTGCCACTGCCCCCCCTCAATATCCTGGCCATGGCGTCACGTGGTATGGAATGAACCTGCCATTGGCCAGTCGGGGTCAGCCGCCCCCACTGGCCCCGCCCCCCCACCCCCCCCCCCGCCATGCGGCAGAGCGCGGGAAGCTGCAAAGGTAGCCGACCCCCACAGTGAGGAGAATTAACCTCTTCTCAGCCAAAACCAGCACAAAGGGACAGGTAGGGGGAAGGTGGTTTTATTTTTGTTTTTATTTCTCACTATCCTACTCTGTTGTTAATTGGCAATAAATTAAATTAACCTTCCCTAAACTGAATCAGTTTTGTCCATGACAGTAATTGGTGAGCGATCTTCCTGTCCTCATCCTGACCCACAAATTTTTCACTGTATTTTCTCCCAGTCTTGCTGAGGAGAAGTAGTGAGAGAGCAGCTTGATGGATACCTGGCAGCTAGCCAAAGTTAAGTCCCCACACTAGTTCACACAACAAAAACGGTCTTCCCACACCCACCATGAATGACCCTCAGAAAGACTTGCTCATCTCCCACCACAATTAAGCACTGTATTAATCTAGACAATTAAGAACAATTTTAAGACACAGAAAAATTTTGTTTTTACTTAATATGGGATTTCATAATTCCTCTTCCAGCACAATGTGGGACTCTGCTCAACATGTCCACAAACTGCATTGTTACTATTGATTCCTGAGCTGCCAGAGTGCTCCTTCTCTACAACTGTTCTCCACTGTGGGTGAGGCTTGCTTTTCTAGAAGTCCTTATTTCCCATTGCCCATGAGACAAGGATTTAACATGCAGTGTACTCTCCATGCTTTGTCTGAAGAATTTCTGGGCTCCTATATATACTATATATATCCTATAGAATGGGACTTACAATCATCTAACAAAAGAATAAACTCTTTTTTTAATCTTTGTGCAGCAAGACAAATAAATACTAGAAGCCTACTCTTTTATGCTTAAACCTAAGCACATGTAGTTTGTTAGGCATGAAGGATTATTTCTTGAGTAGTGCCCATCTCCTCCAAGGAAGAGCAATAGAAGAAAACTATTTTGGCAGCAGAGTCTGAATGATTAATATAACTATATTAATAAAGTATATATAAGTATACATGCATATGTATATACAAATACCTCATAAACTGCACTGAAAACTTCTGTAATTTTAAAGCTATCTGTTTCTATTCATAGGTATGCAGGATTACAGACTTTTCCATTTAGGTCCAGGTAAGTGGTAGCACTCACTGAAGCATGAGGAAATGAGGAAATGTAAAAAGCTGCACATCAGATGTTTGCAGAGCACAATAATACATAGTTTTACTGGTCCTGCATTACAAGCTTGAAAATCCCTGCACACTAACTCCTTGCACATGTGCTAGCTATCTACTATTGACAAAGCACTGTTGCAGCTAGAATCACCTTCCTGCTGCTCTGTCAGAGTTCTGTGTGCACACATCTGTTTGCCTGCAGCCTGCTTAGGAGCCCAAACTCTTCTCAGGAACCTCTTTCTGTTGCTTATATTTTCTGCAAGTTGTTGCAGCTACTTGAAGTGAAATTTCAAATCAGGAATGGCAGTCAATAAAATGAATGGATTTTGCTGTATTTATCAGCCCAAATGCCACATAGGTAAGCTCTGACTGAGAAACATACCCAGCAAGCTTTTACATGTTAAAAGGAGACTTTATTAGATTTCATGGTTGTTCCATGGAAATGTATAAAGTATCACATATTTTTATCTAGACCTGGGTAGAAAACAGAAAGCCCTATAAAACTTACAGAAGATTCAAACACCTTTGCATGAACAGATCAGAAAGGTTTTAAAAGCTTTTATAGTTGATATCACAGAATTGTTAATACTCTAAAAGCAACATATTTGCTGCTTGGTTTTAGCTGAGAGGCTTGATTTTGTGAATACATAATCTCTAGTAGTTACCTTGCCCCATGAACATGACATAATTTGAGATTTTTTTTTTAGCTATTCCACTTAATAGGCAATTAAACAGATATTATCTTATTAAATTATTGTAATTCTGACAGAAAAAGGGAGATGATTCTGTAGCTACTGCCTGGGGAACTGAGCTGCATACAACCAAGTCTCTGCTCTTCCATTTGTCTTACTTCTGTTATGCTGGCTTCTGGCTATTTTGGGGTAGATTTCTATGATTTGGATTCTACCAAAAAATCTGCTTTGAAAAAAACTTTAATGTCAAAGGTGCAATTTTGTGATTATTTATATGAAAAAAGTCCCAGCTGACTGTCTTGCAATATAGAATCATAGAATGTCCTGAGTTGGAAGGGACCCGCAAGGATCATCAAGTCCAACTCCTGTCCCTGCACAGGACAACCCCAAATTCACACCATATCTCTGAGGACGTTGTCCAAGTGCTTCTCGAATAGTGTCAGGCTTGGTGCTGTGACTGCCTCCCTGGGGCCCCTGTTCCAGTGCTCCACCACCCTCTGGGGAAAGAACCTTTTCCTAATATCCACCCTAATCCTCCCCTGGCACATCTTCCTGCCATTCCCTTGGGTCCTGTCATCGGTCACTGGAGAGAAGAGATCACAGAATCATAGAATTTTAAGGTTGGAAAAGACCTTTAAGATCATTGACTCCAACCGCTAACCTATCACTGCCAAGTCCACCACTAAACCATATCCTCAAACACCACATCTAACCTTCTTTTAAATACCTCCAGGGATGGAGACTCAACCACCTCCCTGGGCAGCCTGTTCCAATGTTTGACAACCCTTTCAGTGAAGATCAGAGCCTGCCTCTCCTCCTCCCCTTGTGAGGAAGGTGTAGACCGCAATATATTTCTGATACACCTAGCTTTTTGGGGTCTTATAGTAATTATTTTGGAGCAGAATGGTTTTCATATATATAAAAAAATAATAATATTTTGCTCCACATACCAAAAAAAAAAAAGTGCTATTAGTTCATATGTACATGCTTTCAATTAATTAATCATGTTCTATAATGCACTGCTACCTGTTGTTTATTTACAAAGACAACTGAGAAAGACAATTTTAGAGTGAAAAAGAGATGGGCAAGCTAGAATCAGTTTAAAACAGAGAAAATGACCACATAATCAGTTTGTATAATATAATAGTTTAGAATAACCTTCCCCAATGTATGTGTCATTTATTCCTCAAATAAGGCAAAAACCTGTGGTTGAGACCACAGTAGATTTTATTTTGGGTCTATATTTAAGGTATTGTGTTTCCCATATTTATGCTCATTTAGTCCAAACACAGAGCAGGGGGTTGTGCAGATATATATAGATATATATATATATAGATATATATATATATATGGATACTTTCAACTATTACTCTATGAGTGTTCTAGAAATAGAATTTTTTATTAGACTTGGTACACATTCTAGCAAATATTAATTACCCATTAGTCTAGCTAATCTCTGTATATTTACTTCTTGTGCCTCTTAATTTATTTACTCATAGAAAGTAAAACTCAGTTTAACAGATAAAATTACATGTGATTCTTAAATCTGCAGGACACTTTTTAACTTTTCTAAAATCAGGAAAGAAGACATTTCAGCTTATGTTTGAATACGTTTACCTCTCACCTACAGCAAAGGTAAGTAATTATGTTTTATCCCAGTATGCTGGTATTCCCAAACCTGTAAGTCTCTAATTAATGGCAACAACAATTCATGTATAGACAGTATTTTTGAAATGAAAATACCTTTTCTGCAAATCAAAATTGTTTTACTACTGCTTCTTACATAAGGTTATCAAGATGGGTGAACTGCATGGATGGGAGAGAAAGATTTTTCAAATCTCAGACTATTTGGTGTTTTGATCTAGTGCGACCTCTCAAAGTTTCATTTCCTCTAATTTAAATTCTTATAATTTCAAAGATGATTAAACCAGAAAAACAACAACGTGTTCTTTCAAGATATGAAAAATACACTTTTCTTAATTAGGGCTGAAATATTCCTAAAAAAGAGCTGGCGCATGTAACTAAATGTGATGCTGCTAAAATAGATATGATACATATACAATATTTATTGTATCTTTTCATATACTTCTTTCCATTTTTCTTTCTTCCATATTAGAAACAGCCTCTGCCCTTCTATTTCTTTTACAGTTCGAACATTTCCTAGCATCTCTTTTTCTTTGCCTATGGAAGTGAAAGATTCTATTCCAAGCATCCATGGCATGTGGACAATATGGCATTTGTCATGGACCTAAGCTTTCTTGACCTCAGTAGACATCTGTGTTTAAATTTTTAAATTGCATGTTTTCATCTCTAGTTATTGAAGTTGATGATCCGTTGACATACAGATTTCCTCCCATCTATGCTTAAGCACGTGGCTGAAATATCTGCATTAAGAAGATTGTCACTTCATTTTCCCTTGCAGGATCCAGGCTACCCAAAATTCTTCTTGCTTAGAGGAGTCTAATCCTTTCAATTAATACTAGAAAGGAGCTATGGTAATTACACTGCTAATTTATACAGTTAAATAAAGTTAAATAAGTCTAAGCTCACATCCACTCCATCATAGCTGACTGCAGACAAATAAGTACTTGCAATATTTTTTATACAAAATTTTGAGGGCCATTTGCCTTATCAAGTAATCAACTGGATTTTTACTAATATTTTCACACTATACAAATTATTCCTTATGTTCATGTAAGGATATCAGACATTTTCTTCAATGGGTATATATTTTCCATTGTCCAAGAGAACTAATAGAACGTTTAATATGTGAGGTGTAGGGACTCTATCTTGGCTGGTCTTCAGATTATTAATTTAATTAATCATATTGTTACCCTTTTACAGTGCTTGTTAAAGAACCAGGAGACCTAGATTATTTTCTTAATGATATACTGTACAGTTCATTCTTACCACCCACTAAAATGTATTAACCTGTAAATCAGAATATACAGAAAATGTAAAGTAGCACTTCTCAAGTTTACCGAAGTATAATGTACACTGCTCAACTGAAATCTAATATTCATATTACATGGAAGTGTTATGAATTCTAATAAAAGCACAACTAACCTGAGAAATTTAATGTGTTTTCCACATCCTTCCAAAATATAAATAAGTGTCACTTCCTTTCAGAAACTCTTTGAAAGACATCAGTGCTGCAATACAACAGCTGATTAAAAAGTATAAGGTGCAAATCCAATGTTACAGAAAGATGTCCAGAACAAAGTATTCTTTGGGCCTGAGTTGGACAGGACTTTCTGATGCCAATCTATACGACATTTCTGAGAGGAGCAAATGTTGACCATGTGCCTGAAATAAAAGAATTTATAAAAACTTCTGAAATGTTTTTCCACATGAAAAGAATGAACAGCAGAAATTCTATACAAATATTGATTTAGTCTCACAAAAGTTCTTTGAAGCTGAATACATTAAGAAAGTCAGTAATGAAGGGTAAGGCAGAAGAGGAAGAAGAATATCTAAGAACATCTAAGACAAGAAGGAACAATAAAATTCATTTATAAAGCAATATTCAAGTTATCCAACTTGCATTGTGCATATTTTTCTTTTTCCTATACATTTTGCTTGAAACCTCCGAGTTTAATATTAATTCATGTACAGTATAAAAATTCTAGATATCAGTGCTGCTCCAAATCCATTTTGCTGTTTAGATGTGAAGTGATATTTCATTCAGACTTGACTAGCTATACAGGTTTTATGTAAAGTTTTCTCTATTTAATTAAGCATAGTAATTTTAAGTATCAAAGCAAAAGTGAGATTCATCTGCACTTTCAAATAATTTCTTGGATCTTTAACACATGTAAACTGAAAGATCTCTAATGGCTGATGAACAGCAAAAAAATAAACAAAAACCCAAACAGTAAGCAAAGGTCTGAAACTGTACATAATCTATTCAAAAAAATAATTATTAATTCTATAGGATGCAATATCAGGAATCAATTTCAAGTAATTGGTTCCACATAGGTCTGTAAACCTGATGTCTAATTCCCTGCTGACATTGTAATCTTCTTTCTAATGTTTTTCCTGAGATTGGGGGCTTCATTACATTGCCGTGGTAGCAAGCTGCCTGTGTGATTCTCTTAAGGCTTGGTACCCTTGATGAGTACATTTTCTTTGGTCCCTGTACTAATCAGTGTAGTACATCATGCAGTATTTATCAGCCACCAACCACCAGTGCCTGTTTCCTGTTGCCTAAAGACTGTCTTCCTGACTTTTGTTTTCAAATCGCATAGCCATCTCTATCACTATAAAGAATATAAGATATATAGCAATAGGTATCACATCTCAGAATCAGGAAAACAGCGATTAATGTTTTTGAAAAATCCTATTACAACATTCTACAAAATCAGAATAATTCCTTGAAAATGTGTTTTTTTTTTTTTTCTTTAACAGCATTTCTGCTTTTACTGGAGGCAATTTGACAATGCATTGTAAAACTTAGAAATTTTCTAAACTGTGAAGTTTTTTTCAAGTTAGTAAGCAGGTGGTTAAAGTCTGGCCTAGTTTCATACATTTCTCACATACGTTTTTTCCTATACCTAAACTTCTTTTGATCGATTTGCAGATAAGGAAGTCTTGTCTTTTTTAATTCAGTAGGATTGAAAGTGCAATTCAGTCGCTCAAAAGACAGAAAGACTTTTAATTTTTGATGGCACACAACCTGTATTTAGAGTTTCAAAGTTCTACAAGAGATTGGGGAAAATTAGAGGAAAGAGAAGTTTATACAGAGCTTTCCATCCTCTTTTCCATCTCCTTCCCATGTTACAGCTATGGAGATACCTGCTTAATTAGACAAAAATAAAGTGTTTTATCACTATTGGCTTTTTGTTCAGGATTTCTTCTCTTTGCCTCCAGAGATCCCATGCCCTCTAGTAGTCATAAAAGCTACTTTGACACAACTGAGAATGACTATTCTGAATTTAGTGTATTTTATATTTTTCTCAGAATTGAGTTGGGCTTTGAAAGAAGAAAAAAATTATTACTCCATTTGCTGCCAGTTCTCACCAATCAACTTGTAGAAAAATTTTTTAAAAATAAAAATCAAAAACCAAACCCAGCGAATGAATAAAAACTTAATTAACTAATTAATATCTGATGCTTTATAATATTTTTAAGTGAATTCTGTGGACAATGATGCTTGACATACCTACTTTATGCATGCCACATCAACATTTGCAATCTCAGCAGAAATGAGATTGAAAGCTTTTAATTAACTGCTTTCTTCTTATCAAGATCTGCCCCCTGGATTTAGATCCTGGATTCAGGACCCTATAAATAAGATCTTCTCTTACTGCAAGACCATCATTTCCATGGGGAAAGCATATTAACATATAAATACTTTAGCATACATCAATGTCAATTTCTGAACATATTTTATTTTGTGTTTCCGTCAAATAAATGGACATCACAACCTTTCTCTTTTTTCCTTTTAAAAAGCCATTTAGACAAGTAAAAGAGTCTAAGAATGCTTTTCAAAGATTTAACATCAACACTGCAGAAATATACATAGATTATTCAGGAAACTATCTTCAATATTGTAGATGTGAGAGGTATAAACAACAGCCAGATGACTTTTCCATGAATTAATATTCTGGTTTTGATGAAAAATTTGCTGACAGAATTTCCAGACGCAGAAGACAGTGAGGTTCTGGACTAGTCATATAGTAAAAATATTTGCTGTGAGAGTGGGGGAATATTCAAATGTCTGAGCTGGTGAAGGGTCTTGAATCTTGTTCATTCAATTCATGGTGGAAACTAAAGTAATTTAGATATTCTCTAGGACCTTTTATATCTTTCTATCTACACTTGAATTAAAAACAATTTGAAACGTCTCTCTGGTAGCGTTGTGTTGGATTAGATCCTCTGACGTTAATACTCATAGGTGCTTCGCTGTCTGCATTTGATAATTTTTCCTCCAGGACTCACAAAGCTGCCTTTTGGGTCTTATACCTTTATTTAACATGCTTTCTTTCAGAAAACTTTTTTCCCCCATATTTTGCCAAGGGATTTCATTGCACAAGCATTCCTTCCTTACCAGGAACCCATAAAATACTACAATAGTGTTTGCTGGTCAACGAGTGCTCTTGTTTGGCTGGTTTTTTTTCCCTAACTCATTTAATCTAACTTTGTGTAACTTAACTCAAAACATTCCAATAAAATGCATGCAGACAATATTTAAACTGAAAGAGTGCAGGGTTAGCTTAGATAAAAGGAATAAATTCTTCACCATGAGGGTGATGAAGCACTGGAACAGGTTGCCCAGAGAAGTTGTGGATGCCCCATCCCTGGAAGTGTTCAAAGAGAGGTTGGATGGGGCTTTGAGCAACCTGGTCTAGTGGGAGGTGTCCTTGCCCATGGCAACATGTTTGGAACTAGATAATGTTTAAGGTCCCTTCCAAACCAAACCATTCTATGATTCTATGTAAATATGAATATAATTTGTACTTCCTTTTTTTTCATTATGCAGCAGTATACTTTTTAAGTGATTCATGTATTCTTTATAGTCTTTCTTTTTCTTTGCTTGTTTTTTTAAAATATTTGTTCCTCTCCTTCAGCTCTTTACTTTTTAAAGTCTTTCACAAAGTAACTGAAGTGACCACTATTGTCAACTTTTTACAGCAGTTTTAATGATCCTAAAATAATAGACAATTGAAGAAATTACTATACACTGATGGTACATATAAGGGTATGTGGGGGTTACAGCAGACGAACTGGAGGCATGTGAGTGAGTTGTTTTGCAGAAACTCCTATTATAGACTGAATATATTATTCCTATGGCTAAAGCTACAATGTGTTTCATAACTATTTATTAATGCTGCATTATGAACTGTGATTATCTTCCCTCGAAGGCAGATTTTCAATCACTTTGTGCACTGCAAATATTCTAGCTCTGATCCCATACCTGTTACAAGGAAAGCAGAATAACTTCCTCTTTCTCATATGTGCTGCTTTTATTTAAAGAGTCATTCCAAGTGGACCAATGCCAGCATTCCTACCCTGAGGACTTCTTCAGCACATTCACAGATGTCTGACAGAGGCTACAAATCAATGCAGTGGCCCACTCACCAGTTTGAGGTCATGCTCACCACAAATCCCAGCCACTGAGTGGCCAGCTAAGGTCACCTGCGGCATCCCTCATTAATGTTAGATGTAAATGAGTCCCTCTGAATGCTGGAAATGCCAACATCGTATGTGAGACTTTTGTTAAACTGCATGAGAAAAAAACAAAAAAAACCCACAAACCACCAGTGAAAACTGCACACCCACTAATCCTGTCATGGGAACTCTTACATTCAGCTTCACTATACAGGATAAGATTTACACACCCTGTCAGCAGTCATCCCAAGCTAGGGTGTCCTTATCAGCTAGTAACAGGTGTGCCTCCAGCAAGCTCTCAACTGCACAGGAAGAATGTGAGGGAAAAGTTAGAGTAGCCCCTGACCCAGGGCTCTACTTCTCCGCAGAAAAGGAGAAAATTTCCAGATGCTTCTATGAATCAGTGGGCACCTTCTCTACTGACATTAATGGAAGTGTAAACTAGAGGCTTGTCCCAGTCATATTTCTTTTAGTTGTCTCATCTTGTACATGAGTCCTAACATAGGAGCTATCTTCTGCAAGAGAGGTATTAAGTCCTGTTAGTTACCAGTGGGAAGCCAAATCTCTCTTTTCCTAGGACCCAGAAGCTACTTTCAGACCCTGCTTCCTTTCTGCTTGTCCATGGCAGCAGAGAAGACTGCACTGGGAAGATGGCTGGACATGAACAAATAGCCACAAATGGTGTCTCTCTAGTGAAAAATCTGTGGCTGGAGGTGAGCAGGTGGTCAGTAATTACAAGGACCTCTCTCCAAGTTCTGCTGCTCCATTTTTTTCCTCTATATTCAGCTTTCTGTTTCTTTTAGCACTCCTGCCTGAGGTCAAGACTCTGCAAGAGTTAATGTCTCCTTTCCAGGGAATAGGCTGAACAGTTGCTAAAAACTTTACTCCTGAATTAGGAGAACTGCTCCTGAATTAGAAGAAGGTGACATAATGCTTCTAAGTGCACTAAACACATGCCAGGGAGTGGGGTGGGGGGGATTACATGAGCTAAAACTTAACATTCCTGAGATAATTAAAGCCCACATTCTGCTGTCAGAAATTTGCGTTATGCTCCCGTTTGACTCTAACCAGATCCCACTGGTTAAATGAGAATTTTACCATTAGCTTAGGATCAGGTCCATCGACTTCAGAGAATGTAACTCCCTAACATATGACAGCAAGAAGAAAAACTTACAGAACACCATAAAAAGCAAACTAAATTTAAATTAATATCTCCATGATATTTCAAATATGTACATTTCAATTGCAGAAATTTTTAAACTATGCTTATTCTGTATATTGAATTGTCCTGGTAGTATAGGGATGATTTGCATTTGAGCTTTTGAGAAGGGAGAATGCTGATTTGTAATAGAGCAACATATGTTCTGAAATAAATATTTGAGTCATGTAATACCAAATACATAAACTGTAATGCAGAAAACCAGTTTTAAATATCCCCAATTTAGTGTGTGACATTTTATATATGATAACAGAGATGCTGTGCATTCTGAAGTAATACATTTAAAACTGCTTGCATATTCTTTTGTAATTTACACTGACCAAAATTTATTTAAGCTCACCAACTAGCTCAGCAAAGACCACATCAGATCCTTTCTTTTTAATGACACTACTATATAATTAACAGTTGTCAAGATCATGTACCTTGCCCATTCCACTGACTGGATTGGATAATTTCTTTGGTTTCCTCCACTATCTTGTCAAGCAGAGCAGATTAAGACTTTGTGCTTTTGTACTTCATGTTTTTTCACATTATTATTATGCTCTTGTAGCACTTAGAATATCATCCTTGTCATCTCTGCTCTTCCATTAACACTAACCTCTAACCCAGTTTGAGAGTTTGTACCACAAATATTTCTCTGTTCTGTGAGATTTACCCACAGAATTCCTTCTATTAGCTGATCTGCAAAGCTAGTTAATTGTTCCTTGAAATCATTGCTCCAGAGAGCGCAAAGGAAAATGTCCAGGTGACAATGACTAGGCTGAATAAGAGCTATAGTTTAGAATTAGCCAGACTGAGACCATCAATCTGTGCACACTACTGGTTTATGCACCTAGTTTATCCTTCCCTCCCCACTCCCTTTTTCCCTGTTGCCATGCAGTGCCTCAAATTATGTTGAAAGAAAGAGTTTTTATGAAGTAAACATGAAGAAAAGGAAAAGGAAAGAGTGGAATCTACCTCACTGGCTGCAGTGAAGTAAAGGAAAAATCTGGAAGGATTTCTAATTTCCTGTAAATTCCCTGTCCTTGTGAGTGATTAAAGCATTTATTTACATCAACAGAGCCAGACACTGTACATTTTAATCAGGTGTTAATGGGAGCCAATGTCTGACGTACATGCAATCCTTTGAGTACTGGTACACAAGTTAGAGTTCAGCAAAAACAGACATAATTTGTATTCCCAGAGCATTCTCACATTTCTGATTTTTTTCCCCAGTTTCTTTACCTTCTTGGGTTAATTTATCAGTGCATAGTATTGTTAAATAGGGTGGTGAATTTATTTGGTGTCAATAATTTTCTATTACAAAAAGAAAAAAGAATACTTAATGTAAATTTGCCTTATTAAAAATGTTCCTCATTTTCTGTATTTCTAATGACATCTCTCATTGGCTACATATTGAGAGCAGCTGTGATTGGCTGCACATTCACTTCTGCTTTATTATCTTTCAAATTCACATAATCATTTAACTATCTTAACACGCCAATGCCTTCAATGAAAGTGGAAAGGGTGGGCCACTATCCACAGGAGAGAGATTTGGAATATAATGCAAACTAAAATAATTTTTATATATATATATAAATTCCATAGGAAAGATATTGCAATCTGATAGATATGTCTGAAGAATTTTATTCTTTATACTAGATGTGTTTGAGATTTGCTTAGAGGTACACATGCAGCTGTCTTCAGAATTCTCTTTGACTATTACCTCAGAAGCCACACTTGTTAGAGAAAATATTGTGAAAAATAGATCAATAAGAGGTGAATTCTTCAGTTTCCTGAGAATATGTCTTGCAATGGCTATTCCCTTGGAATTTTCTGTACTGATAAAAACACTCACCCAAGATATTGGAAGGAGTGGTGAAAGTATGTTGTCTGTTTCATGATTTGTACAAATAGGTAAGTTACTGTAAAATGTATGAAGTAAATGTTGTGAATTATTTCCTTTAAATAAAATGTAAAAAATTTTAAGAGCTTTTTAAGTACATGTTGCAGAGGAGATTTAACTCGGAATTAAATCTAGAAAGAATGATAGGCTAACTATGTTCTAACTGTGAAACTACTAACATTGATTTAATGTATATTAGATAATAGTAATGAGATCAATATAATTACAAACAGTGGAACTGGCTAGTATTGTTATTACTCGATAGAGCTTTCTATTTTGAGTGCTTATGCATTATCTCAAGGACTACTGTTTTCCTGTGCTAGTTATCAATCCAGCACATATGGATGCCTTGTTTAAGACCCAGCAGAGTAGAGCCTTCTGTGTGCTCTGGAGAGTTTTTGCATCTTCCACACTGTACTTCCTTATCCAAGACAATTTTCCAGGTGTTCAGCATTACTAAAGACAGTTGTAATAAAACAGTTAGGTATAACTCGTTGGAACTGCTGATACAGTCATTCAAACTTCTTCTAAGCTAATTGATTTGTAAGTGAACACCTTAGATACCTAAAATTCTGCACTTCTCCTTCATATGTTTACCTTCGTAAATTTTGTACTCTTCACTTAGTTCTTGAAAGGTGAAAACTTCTCTTAATCTAAGCCATGTTAAAGAAAGGCAAATAACAGGGGTACCACGAGGATTTTCAGCTTCACAGTGGTCATACACCAGTTAAACAGGCCTCTAATTTGTAAGTAAATCAAGCTAGTTGTCAGAAATAGGCTCCGTTTGGTGGCTTTTTCAGTAGACGGTACTGCAAGGTTCTCAGCAATTCATCTCTCCTGCAGCGTAATTCTCTCAGAGAAAGGGAGTAAATTGTTTGAAGAACATTAACAATTTCAGTCTGATTGCAGTTCATTCCAGCTATCTTGTGATCTGCAATGGGGTTTTAGAGAAGAATCTCCTATATCGGTCATCTCTTTCTTTTGTTTGGTTAGTGTAAGCAATCAGGCAAAAAACCACAATTTGATTCCTTAGGAAAATGTAAATTACACAAATAATTGTGGAGCCTTTTTTCTATTGCTTCATCAAAGTACCAGTGTTGATGTTAGCAGGTAGTTATATTTCAGAAAGCTTTGTTTTAGTGTATATACTTTAAAAGTAACAGGAGATGGAACTTGATTTACACTATTTTTTTTTTACTACTTTCTTGTATTCTAGTGTGGTTTATTATTTCAGTTACAGCTTTGACAATAGGCAGAAAATACAAGCATATATGTGTATTATTTTCTTAACAAATAATTACACAAGTGAGAAAAAAAAGCATATGTCCTGAGGCTGTCCTCTTGAGTTCAGATATATTACTCAAAATATAGGGTATATCTTTGCAGAAGGTTAACAAAATATAGTTTGAATGCCTGATCAAGCATTACGTTAAGACAACCCTTTTTAAATTTATAAAGACCACTAAGGTATATTTAAGTTCCACATGAATTTTGCAGGAACTCACTGACATTAGGGTATGGTCATAATGACCATAATCTGATATGTGTATCTTAGAATCATAGAATGGTTTGAGTTGGAAGAGACCCTTAGAGGTCATCTAGTCCAACACCCCTGCAGTGGGCATGGACATCTTCATCTAGATCAGGTTGCTCAGAGCCCTCTCCAATCTGACTTTAAATGTTTCTGGGGATGGGGCATCTACTACCTCTCTGGGCAACCTGTTCCAGTGTTTCACTACCATCACTGTAAAAGAATTTTTCCTTATTTCCAGTCTAAATCAATCCTTCTTTAGTTTCAAACTGCTACCCCTTCTCCTGTCACTAGAGGCCTTGCTAAAGAGATTGCCCCCATCCTTCCTATAGTCCCCTTTAAGTACTGGAAGGCCACAATAAGTTCTCCCCACAGCCTTCTCTTCTCCAGGATGAACAACCCCAGCTCTCTCAGCCTTTCCTCAGAGGAGAGGTGCTCCAGCCCTTGGATCATTTTTGTGGCCCTCCTCTGCACAACAGTTCCATGTCCGTTCTATGTTGAGGGCTCCAGACCTGGAAGCAGTACTCCAGGTAGGGTCTCAACAGAGCGGAGTAGAGGGGCAGAATCACCTCCCTCAACCTGCTGGCCATGTTTCTTTTGATGCAGCTCAGGACACGGTTGGCCTTCTGGGCCGCAAGTGCACATTGTTGGTTCATGTCCAGCTTTTCATCCACCAGTACACCCAAGTCCTTATCTGCAGGGCTGCTCTCAATCTCTTCATCCCCCAGCCTGTATTGATACCAGGGGTTGCCCAAACCAAGGTGCAGGACCTTGCACATGGCCTTGTTGAACCTCATGAGGTTCTCATAGACCTACCTCTCCAGCTTGTCCAGGTCTCTTTGGAAGACAACCTGTCCCTCTGGCATGTCAACTGCACTGCTCAGCTTGGTGTCATCTGCAAACTTGCTGAGGTTAGATATGATCCCACTGGCTAAGTCACTGATGAAAGTGTTAAACAGCACTGGTCCCAGTAAGGACCCCTGAGGGACACCACTCATCACTGGTCTCCATCTGGACATCGAGACACTGACCACTACCCTCCGGAGGCAACCATCCAACCAATTCCTTATCCACTGAACAGACCACCCATCAAATCCAGATCTGTCTACTTTAGAGAGAAGGATGCTGTGGGGGACTCTGTCAAAGGCCTTACAGAAGTCCAGATAGATGATATCAGTAGCTCTTCCCTCATCCACTGATGTAGTCACTCCATCATAGAAGGCCACTAGGTTGTTCAGGCAGGGCTTGCCCTTGGTGAAGCCATGCTGGTTGCCTCGTATCACCTCCCTGTCATCCATGTGCCTTAGCGTAGCTTCTAGGAGGATCTGTTCCATGATCTTCCCCAGCACAGAGGTGAGGTGACAGGATGGTAGTTTCCTGGGTTCTCCTTTCTACCCTTTTTATAGATGAGCACAGTGTTTCCCTTCTTCCAGTCCCCAGGGACTTCACCTGACTGCCATCACTTTTTAAATATCATGGAGAGTGGCTTGGCAACTACATCAGCCAATTAGCTCAGGACTCTGGGATGCATCTCATCAGGTCCTGTAGACTTGTGTATATCCAGATTCCTCAGGTGGACACGAACCTGATCTTCTCTTACAGTGGGATGGACTTTATCCCCATGGTCTCCAACCTGCAGTCCATTGACTCAGAATGGGTGAGGAGAGAGGTTACCAGTGAAGACTGAGGCAAATATGTTGTTGAGTACCTCAGCCTTCTCCTCATCTGTTGATACTAGGCCACCAGTCTTGTTCATCAGGAGAGGTACACTTTCTTTAACTTTCCTTTTCTGGCTGACATACCTGTAGAAGCCTTTCTTGTTATTCTTTGCATCCCTTGCCAAATTCAGTCTCAGCCATGCCTTGGCCCTCCTGACCCCATCCCTACACAACTGGGCAGTTTCCCTACACTCTTCCCAGGATACCTGTCCCTGCTTCCACTGCCTGTGCAGTTCCCTTTTGCTCTTTAATTTTACCAGCATGTCTCAACTCAGTGATGCTGGTCTCTTCCTTTCCGTGCCTGATTTCTTACACCTGGGAACTGAGAGGTCTTGTGCTTTATGGAACACATCCTTAAAGATCTGCCAGCCACCTTCTGTTCCCTTGTGCCTGAGGACAGTTACCCAGAGGGTCCTGCTGACTAACTCCTTGAAGAGCTGGAAGTTTGTATTCCTAAAATTTAGGGTCCTGACTATGCTCCTTGCTTTTCCCATATCCCTCAGGAGTGTGAACTCCACCAATGTGTGATCACTGCAGCCCAGGCTGCCGCCAGTGTTGATGTCACCGATGAGCTCACTTGCATTGGTAACCATCAGGTCTAGTAGTGCATCCTCTTGGGTAGGGTTTTCTATTGCCTGGCTCAAGAAGTTATCCTCAATGCATTCTAGGAATCTCATGGATTGTCTGCAGCTCACTATGCTACTTTTCCAGCAGATGTCAGGGTGGTTGAACTCCCCTAGCAGTATGAGAGCCTGCAAGCACAAAGCTTCCTGGAGTTGAAGGAAGAAGGCTTCATGAGTAAGCTCCCCCTGATCAGGTGGCCTGTATTAGACACCAGCCACAAGGTTCCCTTTGTTGCTGCTGTCTCTGATTCTTAACCATAAGTTTTCAACCTACTCATGGTTATTCTTCAGGGACAGCTCGTCACACTCTATTTATGTTCACACTCCTTGAAACTGGGAGAAGTGGCTTATACGCCAGAAGACTGTGCTGCCATGCAACAAGACTGGGACAGGCTGGAGAGCTGGGCCAAGGGTAACCTCATGAAATTCAACCAGAGTAAGCATTGGGTCCTGCACCTGGAGAGGAACAACCCCCTGCACCAGTACAGGTTGGGGTTTGACCTTCTGGAAAGAGGCTCTGTTGAGAAGGACCTGGGAGTGCTGGTGGACAAGCTGACCATGAGCCAGCAACATGCCCTTGTGGCCAAGAAGGCCAATGGTGTCCTGGGATGCATTAAAAAGAGTGTGGCCAGCAGATGGAGAGAGGTTATCCTCTTCCTCTACCCTGCCCTAGTGAGGCCACATTTGGAGTACTGTGTCCAGTTCTGGGCCCCCCAGTTTAAGAAGGACAGGGAACTGCTTGAGCAAGTCCAGCAGAGAGTTACAAAGACAATCAGGAGACTGGAGCATCTCTCTTATGAGGAAAGGCTTAGAGATGTGGGTTTGTTCAGCCTGGAGAAAAGAAGACTGAGGGGGGATCTTGTCAATGCTTAAAAATATCTGAAGGGTCAAGAGGATGGAACTGGACTCTTTTCAGTGGTGCCCAATGACAGGACAAGAGGCAATGGGCTTAGGTTGGAACAAAGGAAGTTCTACCTGAATATAACAAAAAAATTCTTTCCTGTGGGTGTGCCAGAGCAGTGGCACGGGCTGCCCAGGGAGGGTGTGGAGTCTCCTTCCCTGGAGACATCAAAACCCACCTGGATGCGTTCCCGTGCCCCCTGCTCTGGGTATACCTGCTCAAGAAGGGATGCTGGACAAGATGATCTCCAGAGGTCCCTTCCAACCCCCACCATTCTGGGTGATTCTGTGATTCTGTGATTCTCTGATTTCTTTATGTAGAGGGAAATGCCTGTGTCCCTCCTTCCTCACCTGTCCCTCCTGCACAGCCTGTAGCCGTCAATAGCCACATTCCAGTCATGAGATTCATCCCACCAAGTTTTAGTAATGGCAATCAGGTAATAGCTTTCTAGCAGCACAGTAGCTTCCAGCTCCTCCTGTTTGTTTCCCATGCTGTGTGCATTCAAGTAGAGGCAGTGGCATATGAATGACCAACTTCTAGTACAGTGAATTCAAAATCTTTCAGTGAAAATGAGGTTGAGTTGTTTCCACTTTTTGTTAAAGTTGCTCAAATACCTCCTAAGCTGTTCTAGTAAAAGGTTGTCATCTCACTGTGTTGTCATGCAAGGAAAGCAAAGTGCTTCATGCTATGTGCAGACCGAATTAGTAGTATTTGGTATTTTGAAGGTTCTCTTACGCACCATAGCAAATCAAACAACGAAGGACTGGCAAGAGGTCTGAAAGCCTGTGCAATTTTAACAGCTTTTGTTCCTATGCATGTGGGTGTACACACATCACCAGTTCATATCAAGCTTCATTACAAATAGGTATTACTCACGGACAGGCCAATATCTTTCATTTCTGAATCAAGATTGAGAAACATATTGCTTGCAATATGTGTGCAGCCTAGGAGATTTTCTAACGAAACAGCTTAAGCAAAGCTTTTTATTATAAATTTGAAATATTAAAGGTCATTTTAAGCATCAGGAACAGAGTTTTAAATAGGTATTTTGAAAATATTATTTCTGTACACTGGCTATCAAAATCTCTCCAATAAAAGAGCCAAAAATCCTTATTCCACACAAGCTTCCTTTACAGTGCAGGATTTAGATCTAAAACAGTGCCACATGAGAATTCATATCTCTCAATTAACATATTTTAAAGTAGGTACTAAAATAAATCATGTTTCATATCCCCAAATACATTGACCTTAATGTGGATTTTTTAATAGCTCAAGAAAAAGTAGTTAAGTAAATAAAATAGTAATGAAAAAAATTAAGCTGTTTTAAAGTAATACTTTATTGAGTATTTAAGAAAAGGGAAGGGAAGGGAAGGGAAGGGAAGGGAAGGGAAGGGAAGGGAAGGGAAGGGAAGGGAAGGGAAGGGAAGGGAAGGGAAGGGAAGGGAAGGGAAGGGAAGGGAAGGGAAGGGAAGGGAAGGGAAGGGAAGGAGAAAGGGAAAGGGAAGGGGAAGGGGAAGGGGAAAGGGAAAGGGAAAGGGAAGGGGAAAGGGAAAGGGAAAGGGAAGGGGAAAGGGAAGGGGAAAGGGAAAGGGAAAGGGAGAGGGAAAGGGAAAGGGAAAGGGAAAGGGAAAAGGAAAGGGAAAGGGAAAGGGAAAAGGAAAGGGAAAGGGAAAGGGAAAGGGAAGACTTGAGTTCCAGCTGGAAGGGACATACAATGATCATCTAGTCACCACTTCAGGGCTGACCGAAAGGGAAAGCATGTTATTAAGGGCACTGTGAAAATGCTTCTTAACACTGAGAGTCATGAGGCATTGACTACCTCTCTAGGAAGCCTGTTCCAGTGTTTGACCACCCTCTCTGCAAAGAAATATTTCCCAATTTTAAGTCTGAACCTCTCCTGACACAGCTTTGACCCATTCCCACAAGTCCTATCACTGGATCCCAGGGTGAAGAGATCAGCACCTCCCTTTCCACTTCCCCTCCTCTGGAAGCTGTAGGGAGCAATGAGGTTTCTTCTCAGCGTCCTTCTCTCCAAACTAGACAAACCCAGAGTCCTTAGCTGTTCTGCATAGGAGATGACTTCTAGCCCTCCTACCAGCTTTGTTGCCCTCCTCTGGATGCATTCTAGGACCTTAACATCCTTTTTAAATTGTGGGGCCCAGAACTGCACACAACGCTTGAGGTGAGGCCACGTCAACTCTGAATACAGCAGGATAATCTCCTTTGGCTGGCTGGCTGTGGCTGTGCTTGATGCACCCCAGGATGTGGTTTGCCCTCTTGGCTGCAAGGGCACACCGCTGACTCCTGTTGAGCCTGCTGTCAACCAGCACCCTCAAGTTCCTTTTGGCAGGGCTGTATTTAACATTTTCCCATATACATACCCAAAATCTTTCAGCGAGAGGGATTAGAGTAGCACCACTTTCTATAACTGAGTTTCTGATTGAAAATCCAACTTTGGGTTACAGTGAATATAGGTGTAATTTTCATTCCCTTTAGACCTGTTATCTTTATGAATTCTAAAAGAGATTCAAACACAGCCTTTTTCAATAGTCAGTGGAATATTAAGGATGTTGAAAAAGGAATAAAATCTATGGTTTTCATGCCAATGACATTGTTTAGAGACATGGAAGACAATTTTAAAACCAAGATTTTATATTTTTTTTAATGCTTTCTGCTACCCACTTTCTAACTAATAGTACTTTCACCTTTCTTTTCCTCTTCAGTAGTTGTGTTACTGCTGTAGCACTATTTTTTTCCTTTTTTTCTCCTTTCTACCTTCTCTTCTGAAGTATAAATAACAGAGTTTATTTCAGTATAGGGAAAAGCCTACCTGAAAACCTCAAATATATTTACATTTCAGTAAACCCTATACATAACAGCCCATAATTATAAAGCACACCAAAGTAATGAAATCAGGAGTGTTATGACAGATGTAGCAGCATAAGTAACTTGGGTAAGCGCATTCTGGGTAGTGAGATATTTCATACTTTTATTATGCCTCTGTTGCTAACAGAATATTTGCTAATTATCATTCTCTTTATATAACAGACTCTCCACTACTGATCGTCATGTGCAGATGATCAAGACAGAGCCCAAAGCCCTCCTTTTGTTTCTTTACATGTAATGAAATAGTACATATGCAGATTAAAAAAGCTGTTTTGGTTTTCACCAAAACACAGCTGAAATACCAGTTATGATTTTCAATACAAATACTAAAAGAGAGCATAAACCCAGTGCCCAAAGTAAATGTCTGCTGGGATCCATGATCTACTCCATCTGATTTACTTTTTCAAAAGAAAACATCATCTCTGTCTTTTAAAAGACTAGAGTGATGGAGAATGATCCTTTGCCTTGGCTGTGCTGGCTCCAGGAAGGAAAGAAATTCAAAGCCACACTGGACAGAAGTTGGGCTTCACTGGCTTCTCCAAAAGGGCAGATTCCAATGAATGTAGCAGGAGAGAAGCTTCAGCCCTCCATTTAGGAAAGCTACAGTAAAGAGGAAAATACCTTTACCATTTTCAGTTGGCTGACCAAGGCCCTGGGCTCTTGCCATACTATTCTTGGCATGCTGCTAAAGAGGCCAGAATAATCTACTGAAATCAGGGCAGCTGAAGTTGCCTTCTGGAGGTGTCTAAGTTTCCTTCAATTTAATTGGACCCCAGGGCATCAAACATGTTTTGTGGAAAGGGCTGAATCCTACCTTGAGTTACGGACTATTAGCTTGTATATATGTTCAGGATTGCATAGCTTTCTCCTGAACAGAGTTCACTCTGACCTTACCAGATGGCGCCAACCTATATTGGAAAGAAAATAAATACCTTACATAATAAATAAATTTAATATTCTCTTAACTTTAATAATCCATTGTCATTACATGCAGGATGGGAAAGTCTCTTTCTTATGCCCAGGTACAATTTGGTTTCTGTTTCTTTCTCCTTCTTCTATTGCTTTTTCTGACTTCTTCTACTGTTTTTCTGTCTGTTGTTCTGTTCTTTCCTCTGTATTTTTATCCCTTCGTTGTCTCCAGGGAGTGGAATAGGAAATTCAAAAAGTCATCATCCAGCTTCACAACTGACACTCCAAAGACTAGTGAGACAGTTCACACCCTCGTGAATAAGTCTGTCTGCAGATTTCTGCCTGAGTTTACATTCAATTCACATTCATTTCATTTCACAACCTATCATTTCACAGTGATAAGGGTTTGACATATATCTGTTCAACACAAAAATGAAAGGTGAAATCTTGAGTAATTTGAATATATAGCGAATAGCAAAAAAAATGTACCCAGGACCAACCTATGTACCTAGATCAGTCAGCAGCAAACCTAATTAAACTTCAATTGAATAACCTGACAGAGTCTCTGTATGTGACTTTTTAAGAATAAAGTCTCTCAGTAAATGAATGGAGAAACTCAGTGAGATTGGGTTCATCCTTCCTTATGTTTCACTAAAAACTTCAGCCACAGCCAAACCCAAACCAACCCTGCTCCCCCAAAACACCCCAAAAACCCAGAACAAAACAAAACAAAAAATCTTCCATCTGTGCATACTTGTCTCTGCCCCTAAATTAAACAAGCCAAATAACTGTGGCAAGGAGTCACTGGCTCTCAGCTGGATGCCGTACCACTAATGGGGAGCAGAGTGCAAATTTCACACACAGGAGGATTTTTTCATGTGGTGACTCAATATTTTTCCAAATTGGACCCAAAGAAACTCCAAGCAGTAACTTCACTTTTTATTAAAAGTATTTATTGTCAGGGGAATTTTCCTTTTTTTTTTTTTTTTTTCCCTTCTGGCTTTTTTTGCACTGGTTTCATGAACATCATATGAAGGAAATCTTGCTCTGTGTTTCAAAAGTGTAAAAGAAAAGTTACTTTTTTACTGTTTTATGGGTTGTTATTTTTATTCAGTGCTTAATGTATGCTCCTTTCCCGGATAGTCTTTCTTGACTTCAGGCTGCTGTTTTGCTTTTCATTGCTGTGCAGCTAATAACTTGCTGGACCAGTCCAAGGCTTTGTCTCTGTGCTCCATTCTCAGCCCTTTGTTTCATGACAGTTATTTTCCTCCTTTGTTGGCAGTGTTTGCTTGTGCTTTTCACTAGCTATTTGCAACCAGCCCTGGTTTGCCCTCAGCATGGCCATGGACTTCATGAACGCCTCCAACCAATGCATGTTGCCACCTGCTCAAAGCACTTTCTGATGAGGACTCCAGCTGCAGCTTTTTTTGCATTGTGCTGGCATTTCCCTTCCTGTTATATAAAATGATGCAACAATATCTTTTTTCAATCTGATAATAACTAAGATTTTTGTTTAGTAACAGATTATCAAAAAAGACATAACAGGTCAACTTCTCTCCACCATCTACTGTAGATGTTGCTGGATCCCCTTAGGATATTATTGCACAAAGTGCTTCCGGTAATTTTGATGACAGCTTCTTATGAATTACAACAAAAACATTATTCTTTTTCTAATAAATTCATCTCTAATTGTGCAGTCAGTTTTTTACTCTGATTGCTCCCTTGGTTTTTTACCTTTTGTATGTGATAATGCTTTTAATTTTTGTTTCTGCAGTGCAACACATTACAAGTTCGACCATGATTAGGACTCCAAAATAGACAAGATTTTCTTAATAAAATACAAGGAACAGGGGAGAAATGGACTGAGCATGAATTAAAACTTAACATTTCCAATGATTGGGTTTAAATTAAAGAGAAATATATATTTTTTCAATCATCTTAATGTGTTTCTTTTAGTCCATATAGCTTTCCAAGTTTTTAACATTATTTCCTTTAACTGATATAATTAGTTTTATATATAATGAAATGTAATGAAGGGGTGTAAACCTAAAAGCTTTGTTTTAAAATTGCAAGAGGAAATATCTCAATATTTCCAAAATGGAAATTTTTGTTTAAAAATGTTCAAATTATATATCTCAGCATTTGAAATTGTCTTCTTTTTATTTTGTCCAAATTATTTACAAACCTTTATTGCTTTAACTCTCCAAGAAACTAATTTTCTGTAACAAATTCACTGTTCATTAAATTTTTCACAGATCTACTGGAGAATAATACAGAAAAATATAAATTATAATTATCTGTTACAAACCACATGCTGTTTAAAAACTTTTTTTACGATCGACCTAGAAATATATATGTTTTTTTAAAATAAAATCAGGTATGTTGACATTCTAGAATGCAACAGTTTTTCAGCATTTAGTTATATAAAATGTCCTATTCAAAATTATGCTAGTCTTTTCATTTTTCTTGAACACTTAGTATGACCTCTTTTTCTATATAAACTTTATTCCATTCAAGATTCATTATGCTACCAAGAAAAAGCCCTAAAGAAAAAAATAAGGTACCAAAGTAATGGTCTTTACTAAGATTTTTGTTGGCAGTTAAAAGGAAATGTTGTACATCTTATTGACTAAAAAGAAACACATCTTTCCGCCAAAAGAAGAGATTGCCTTTGTTTCAGAACTCTGAGAAATTAAAAGCATTAAAACCTTTTTCTACTTCTAGAGTATCTCCCTCTGTACAGATCCTTCTGTACCCGTGACAAGGCAACCAAAGGTTGTTCCAGAAGTAACTGTATGAGTTTATACATTAATGCTTGCTCTCCTGTTGCCTTTTTCTTTTTGATAAACGTTATATATATATGCTATACATAATAAGTTGTCTCTTTGTTTCATATACTCTTTTTCCAATGTGGAATTCATTATAAATCCATATTTTTGGAAGAGGAGTAGTTCGTGGGATTTTAAAATGCAGAATTTCTGGAAGAAAATTCTGGACTGCTTTCTGGAACTGAAGTTAAAATTTCATTGGAAGTGCTCTTTTTTAAATGTATTTTATAATAGTTTTTAATTTATTTTTTGGGAGTTGTGGGATATAAAACCAAATAAAATTAAACAAGCAAACAAGAAAAGCTGTCTCATTGGCCTTTACAGCATTTCCAACATCTTTCTTACATGGAAAAACTTACAAAGTGTCTCACACTTCTTTATCTTGAAGAGTACCAGGAGGATTTTTCCATCTTCACCAACTTGCTGCTCTTCAAAAATGTTGCTTACATCAGGAAGATCAAAGAACCAAAAACATTCTTCCCAGACTGTTTCGGGGATTTATGTATGTACCTAATCAACCTTCACTTTCCAGCAGGGTGAAACACATTGGGCTTCTGATTTTAATATGTTATGAGAAATGTTCTTGAATGTTTTGATTTGGTATCAATTCTGTATATCAGGAGATGTCAACTATACATTTTTGCCACTGGCAAATGTCCACAAGTCAAAAGAGCTCTGCTGGAACAACCAAAATATGGAAGCAATTTTACCAAGAGTCATCAAAGTAACTAAAACCTACTTAGAAGACTCATCCTTTGAATAACTCTCTCTAGTTTACCTGTTATTTAGAAAAGGGAAGCTGCAGGCATATCTTCGGTTTCTCATGAGTGAATCCTCATCACTATTTTTATATTATTTTAAGGAAATGTAAAAAATAAATGAGTACTTGGTCTCATACAAAGAATAAGGTCTTAAGAAATGTGATTTACTTCTCATCACTTCTGTGTTAACTGATCAGTCTATGATATCAATACTTGTCTATTATCTTGAAAAAAAAGAACATTTGAGGACCTCCCTCCATGACAACATGATCTATTGCTGGAACAGTTTGCTTTCCTTCCTTGGGATTTCTACATATAGATTCAAAATTGAGCTTTTCTTTTTCCAAACATTTTACTACACTGGAACTGCAGATGTGATTGTTTTCAAATGCAGCATAATTAGATATTCAGTTACTATGTTAAAATGAATTTTTTTGTTTCCTGATAAAGGTAAAACTGCCTATAAAACCTCGTAATAGGGACTAACTAATGGAAAAACATTATGCTGGGTTGTGTAATGGGTCTGAGAACTGTTCTTATAACTGGCGTTCTGAAAGTGGGGGTACATAGAGTGGACATATGTATGTAGTGTTATTAATGTTGATACCTCTCTTTTGAACTTAAATATAGCTTAATACTGAGAATTATGGTCTCATTGCAGGACTAGGTGTCTGCTTCAACTGAATTTTGCCAAATTCTGGTTAAAGATCAAAGACAGGATGAGATTTTCATAATCTTGTATATATCCATAAATTCTGGGGTTCCTAAATAGAAGAAATAACACAGTGAAATTACATAATCTGCAAATCGTTGCAGAGAAGAGCTCTGGTAGCTTAATTGACAGTCTTAGGCATTTCAGAAAGGAAGAAAAAATGTATCCTATCCCTGCAAGGCACTACAGAAAGATCAACAAAACTGTAGAGCCACCAGATTCAAATACTGCTGGCCAAGCTGACAAAATCAGTGTAATTCCTTTACTCAGGTCCACAGCTAGATGAGGATATAAAAGTAGTGTTATTTTCTTGTGCTATACTCTATATTCAAACTGAATCAGGATGTAAATGGGCTTGTTCCAACAATGCCTGCTGGTGACCAAAGTTACTATACGACAGCCAATATTGATATAGGTACAATTACAGCCACAATTTGGTTGATCAATGCACTGGTCTGTATTCCCAGATTTAGTAAGATAGTTCTGACACTTTGTGGTACATCATGTCTTTCTGTGTTTTCATTGAAGGTCATAAAATGACAAAAGTGGTTCTTTAATTTATCTTATGAACATTAATACACACACATATGCATGTGTATATTTCAGTGCAGATGCACAATAGTTCATCTAATAAAAATACAGTATTTTGGAAGTATGTATCAGTGTAGAATGTAGAACTCCCACGTGTGAAGCAATTCCAACTCTAGATAACTACTTCTATTAACCCTCAAAAATAAAGGATGTTCAGTGTCCACCACATACTTGAAATTTCTTATCAGAAGTCCAAATGAATCTTCTTTAATTTTCTTTCACAAATAAACCAGCATGTTCAGAAGTAATGTGCAAGTTGAATAAAAGGAAGCCCAGAAATTCCCAAAAATGCCATGGAATGAATAAAACTGAGAAAAGAAATACTGGTTTCCTAAAAGCTTGTCATACTCAGATGATTTGAGTAAAACTTAAAATTTTCTCTGTTCCCACACAAAGTAGAATAACATTCACAATGCTTGAACTGGAATAAATACCTGCAAAGAAAATAAACCAGTAAAAAATTTTTTTCATGGAGAAAGATTTTTAATGTGCTTACTTTAATTAAACAGATGGGCAGAACCCATCAGCAATGCTGGAGTGACAGGGGGATCCCAAGAGCTAACTGCATTGGAGGCCAAAGGGAGCCTAACTGGCAATGAGTGGCAGAAGCACCCGATTGCGACTGGCCCAGAGGCTCCGTGCATCCTTGGCATAGACTACCTCAGGAGAGGGTATTTCAAGGATCCAAAAGGGTACAGGTGGGCTTTGGGTGTAGCTGCCTTGGAGATGGAGGAAAGTAAACATCTGTCTACCTTGCCTGGCCTCTCAAAGGACCCTTCTGTTGTGGAGGTTGCTGAGGGTCAAAGAACAACAGGTGCCAATCGCCACCACAACAGTGCACCGGCGGCAATATCGCACCAACAGAGACTCTCTGATCCCCATCCATGAGCTCCTTCACCAACTGAGTAACCAAGGAGTCATCAGTAAGAGCCACTCACCCTTTAACAGTCCCATGTGGCCAGTGTGGAAGTCTAATGGAGAGTGGAGGCTAACAGTAGTCTATTGTAGCCTGAACAAAGTCACTCCACCATTGAGTGCTGCTGTGCCAGACTTGCTAGAACTTCAATACGAACTGGAGTCCAAGGCAGCCAAGTGGTATGCCACAGCTGATATCGCTAATGCATTCTTCTCAATCCCTCTGGCAGCAGAGTGCAGGCCACAGTTTGCTTTCACATGGAGGGGCGTCCAGTACACCTGGAATCGACTGCCCCAGGGGTGGAAACACAGTCCTACCATTTGCCATGAACCGATCCATAATGCATTGGAACAAGTTGGAGCTCCAGAACACGTTCAATACATTGATGACATCATTGTGTAGGGCAACACAGCAGAAGGAGTTTTTGAGAAAGGAGAGAAAATAGTCTAAATCCTTCTGAAAGCTGGTTTTGCCATAAAACAAAGCAAGGTGAAGGGACCCGCACAAGAGATCCAGTTCTTAGGAATCAAATGGCAAGATGGACGTCGTCAGATCCCAATGGATGTGATCAACAAAATAGCAGCCATGTCTCCACCAACTAGCAGAAAGGAAACACAAGCTTTCTTGGGCGTTGTGTGTTTTTGGAGAATGCATATTCCAAATTACAGCCTGATCGTGAGCCCTCTCTATCAAGTGACCTGGAAGAAGAATGATTTCAAATGGGGCCCTGAGCAATGACAGGCCTTTGAACAGATTAAACAGGAAATAGTTCATGTATTAGGCCTTGGGCCAGTCGGGGCAGGACATGATGTAAAGAATGTGCTCTACACGGCAGCCGCGGAGAATGGTCCTACCTGGGGCCTCTGGCAGAAAGCACCAGGGGAGACCTGAGGTCGACCCCTAGGGTTTTGGACTTGTGGATACAGAGGGTCCGAAGCCCACTATACTCCGACTGAAAAAGAGATATTGGAAGCATATGAAGGGGTTTGAGCTGCTTCAGAAGTGGTTGGTAGTGAAGTACAGCTCCTCCTGGCACTCCGACTGCCAGTGCTGGGCTGGATGTTCATAGGAAACGTCCCCTCTACACACCATGCAACTGATGCTACGTGGAGTAAGTGGGTTTACACTGATCACCCAGCGGGCTCCAGCAGGAAACCCCGGTTGCCCAGGAGTCTTGGAAGTGATTATGGACTGGCCAGAAGGCAAAGATTTTGGATTATCACCAGAGGAGGAGGTGACACATGCTGAAGAAGCCCCACTCTATAACAAACTGCCAGAACATGAGAAGCAATACACCCTGTTCACTGATGGGTCCCGTCACCTTGTGGGAAAGCACCGGAGATGGAAGGCTGCTGTATGGAGTCCTACACGACAAGTAGCAGAAACTGCTGAAGGAGAAGGTGAATCAAGCCACTTTGCAGAGGTAAAGGCCATCCAGCTGGCCTTAGACATCGCTGAATGGGAAAAGTGGCCAGTGCTCTACCTCTATACTGACTCCTGGATGGTGGCAAATGCCCTGTGGGGCTGGCTGCAGCAATGGGCAGAGAACCTGGTTGTAAAGGTACGTCATGTGGGTGCTCACGTCCCCAAGAGTTGGGCCACTGAAGAACATCAAAACAACCAGCAGGTAGATCAGGCTGCCAAGATTGAAGTGGCTGAGGTGGATCTGGACTGGCAACATAAGGGTGAACTATTTCTAGCTCGGTGGGCCCATGACACCTCAGGCCATCAAGGGAGAGATGCAAAATACAGGTGGGCTCATGATCGAGGGGTGGACTTGACCATGGATGTTATCGCACAGGTTATCCACGAATGTGAAACTTGCGCTGCAATCAAGCAAGCAAAGCCGGTAAAGCTTCTGTGGTATGGGGGACGATGGCTGAGATATAAATATGGGGAGGCCTGGCAAAGTGACTATATCACACTCCCACAGATCCGCCAAGGCAAGCGCCATGTGCTTACAATGGTGGAAGCAACCACCGGCTGGCTGGAAACATATCCTGTCCCCCACGCCACTGCCCGGAACACTGTCCTGGGTCTCGAAAAACAAGTGCTGTGGTGACATGGCACCCCAGAGAGAATTGAGTCAGACAACGGGACTCATTTCCGAAATAACCTCATAGACACCTGGGCCAAAGAGCATGGCATTGAGTGGGTGTATCACATCCCCTATCACGCACCAGCCTCTGGGAAAATTGAAGGGTACAATGGACTGTTAAAAACTACACTGAGAGCAATGGGGGGGTGAAACATTCAGGCACTGGGATATACATTTAGCAAAGCCACCTGGTTAGTCAACATGAGGGGATCTGCCAACCGAGCTGGCCCTGCCCAATCAGAAATCCTACATACTGTGGAAGGGGATAGAGTCACTGTAGCACACATAAAAACTATGCTGGGGAAAACAGTCTGGGTTCTTCCTGCCTCAGGCAAAGACAAACCCATTCATGGGATTGCTTTTGCTCAAGGACCTGGGTGCACTTGGTGGGTGATGCGGGAGGATGGAGAAATCCGACGTGTGCCTCAAGGGGATTTGATTTTGGACAAAAACAGCAAATGAACCGAATGGCACAAGGCGAACTCCTGCATAATACTGTGTGTCATCTCTATGTTGTATCAATGATATCAGAGTACGAGCCTCCCCAACCCATGGAAGATAAACTTTGATGAAACAAGCTAAGTCCAGCAGTGATGGAACGATGACTGACTCGGTATGCAGCAACCCAATGCAACACACACCATCTCTCCCACCCTGAAAGACTGATAGGACAGATGGAGACCAGAGTCATGGACTGGGTGAACTCAATGTACATTTTAATGGGCATTTTACAGGGAAGGTCCATGAACTAAGGAAATGATGTCTGTGTATTATGTTAAAGGAATGGAAGGGGAGGGGTGGTGGTTGGTAAGGTTGTATTGGGTTGTATGGGACCTGGGCATGGTGTAAATGGTATGGAGTAAGGGGTGGAGAATGTGCTGGTTTTGGCTGAGAAGGGGTTAATTCTCCTCACTGTAGTGCCTGTGGTTGTCAGGGACGTTTTCAGCCTCCCATGGTCTGCCGTGTTGGCAGGAGGCTGGGAGGGGCGGGGCCATGGTGGGGGCGGCTGACCCCGACTGGCCAATGGGACGTTCATTCCATACCATGTGACACCATGACCAGGATATTAATGGGGGTAGTTGTGGCTTGGGAAGGGGTGGTGTTGGGTTGGCGGGTGTTGAGTGGCTGCGTCACGTGCGGTTTGTTTTGGTGGTTCATTCGCCTTCTACCCCTTCCTTGCCCCAGGTTTCATGCCTCTCATTGTTTTCCTTTCCATTGCATTTTTGTTGTTTTTTTATTTTAATTATTAAACTGTTCCTATCTTAACCCATGAGTGTTACCCTTCTGGTTCACTTCCCCATCCCACCGGTGTGGGAGTGAGCGAGTGAATGCGTGGGGCTGAGTTGCTGGCTAAACCACAACAAGGATTCACTACATGACCAAGACATCTGTTTCTTCATGGGAGCCTGGAAGCAAGTCCCACTTTTTGAACAATCTTAATTAACCATTAGAGCAAAAATAGTAACCTAGTCTGTTAGTTTATGTGAACTTCCAAAAATACTGATGGTTCTCTGAGCTCTGAGCAAATATTGAACCTGCAAAACTGAATGAATGTTTTTATAGAACTTGTTTTCCAATGGGATTTCAATAAAATGTACTTAGAGGATCCTTATAACTGCTGAAAAGATAAAGCAGAATTATTCTTCCAGCTTATTATTTTAAGACAACACAAACCAAAAAAGGTTCACTTTAAGTTTCTTTCCATAGTTTTGATATAATTTTCATACACCTGCATTTTTATCTCATGTAGCTATGGACATCACAACTGTATAAAATACTGTCAGGAGCTGTGAAACATTTCCTAGGATATATACCTCTTTCAAATATCTCACATAGCAACTGTTGGGATTTGTAGAGTGCAGCTGGGGGCCGTGAATGAGCCAAGGATCAAGGAGCAAGTTCAATCACATCCTCATTAAGATTGGATCCTGTGTCACATAGACACAGGTGACAAAAGATGCCAAATACATAATTGATTCGTACTATACAGTTTATTTTTGTGATTATGGTCATGGATTTGTTGAGGGGGAAATTCTCTTTTTATACACCTACACAATGTTATTCATCTTTAGGACCAAATAGTCCTTGAAAAGTTTCCTATGGTGAGTAGGCTCAAGGCTTTATCAACCTTCTCACTCGCACAGAAAAAGTATTCATCCCACCCTATAGACCTTTATGTGAGAGCTGTCCTATGTGAAAGCATAAAGTCTGAGGGCTTGTTATTTTTGGCCTCATATTTATACCAGTTAAAGTGGTGTGAATGAATTGGGTGGTAAAGATGTTATCAGTCCTCTTTGGAAGCGTTTAATATCTATGTTGGGTTCATTCTGCAAAGGGCAGGTGATTTTACAAAGTACAGTATGGTGGAAATTCAAGCTTACAAACTCAGTGTCTTACAAAATCAGAGGTAGGCTTTGTTAGTGAAAGGCCATTTGGAACTTTTACGAAGTATTGAGTTACACTGAGAAAGATTGGTAAGGACAAAAAAAGAGTGTGTCTGGGGAGTCTCCTACAGTCTTAATGCCAAAATGTGATCATGGACCACACAAAGGTTTTAAGATCGTCCCTGAAAGGGACATCTTTTTACACTGTTAGTGACCTGTCCCAGAAAGGCCCAGGTCTGGGACTTGGGTTCTGCATGATGCCACTATGTGAAAAATCTCACTTCCTTACTTTCAGAGAACTTCTAAACTGTAGTTTATATTCTCAATCCACTTTTCCAGTCTACTAACAACAGCATAATGCCAACAAGGCAGCAAATGTTCTCACTTGTATTATTTTTTACCCCTCACCCTCAGATGATGTTTATTTTTGCCAAAGTGTTCAGGTAAAAGTGTGTGAAGGAAGCACCACCTAAGTGAAACCTCTCTTTTCTTGTATGTAGTGGTACAAGGAAATCTGGTACAGGCTTTGGCTCACATGTTGTTTCTCACAGAAAAAGCAAGAGACTCACTCATACTTTGTTCTCTGTTTCCTTGTGTTTCAACATAAGCACAGCTACATGTTCTGATAACAGAAAGATAAAGGGGAAGTATGGACCACATTTGCACAATGCCTGTGTTTTCCACACTTATCTGCTAAATATTGTCCTTTCCAGAAACCTGACACAAAGACATTAGGCAATGTATGTAATCCTTACTTGCTTTCAGCTATTTAATCAATAGGTTATTAATATTAAACACAAAGCCCAATATCTGGTAATACTTGTGTAAAGATATATCTTGTGTCCATGTTTCACCATGGCCCAGAAATATCTTCAAACACCTCTAAAGGGATAAACTTTGTCTTGCTCTGAAGGCTATCAAAATGGACCTCTCTAGACAAGGCAATTCTAGATGGCTGTAGAAGCAAATTCACAACTTCTTTAAGAGAAAGACCAACAGCAACTGAGCAAAGAGAGGTATGAAAACATCTATCTTCAGCTATTCTAGGATATAAATATAATTCTTAGTAGAAATAGATTTTTTTTTCGAAAGTTGACCAACAAAATGAAGTGAATTTGGGAAAATTTTAGAGAGTAAAGTAGTAGAGTGCAGGGGATAACCTCAAATACAACACTAAATGCTAAACTAGAGAAAGAAAGAAGGAAGGAAGGAAAGAAAGAAAGAAGAAAGACGAAAAGAAGGAAAGAAGAAAAGAAGGAAAGAAAGGAAGAAAGGAAGAAAGAAAAGAAGAAAGAAAGGAAGAAAGGAAGAAAGGAAGAAAGGAAGAAAGGAAGAAAGGAAGAAAGGAAGAAAGAAGAAAGGAAGGAAGGAAGGAAGGAAGGAAGGAAGGAAGGAAGGAAGGAAGGAAGGAAGGAAGAAAGGAAGGAAGGAAGAAAGGAAGAAAGGAAGAAAGGAAGAAAGGAAGAAAGGAAGAAAGAAAGAAAGGAAGAAAGAAAGAAAGAAAGAAAGGAAGAAAGAAAGAAAGGAAGAAAGAAAGAAAGGAAGAAAGGAAGAAAGAAAGAAAGGAAGAAAGAAAGAAAGAAAGAAAGAAAGAAAGAAAGAAGAAAGAAAGAAAGAAAGAAAGAAAGAAAGAAAGAAAGAAAGAAAGAAAGAAAGAAAGAAAGAAAGAAAGAAAGAAAGAAAGAAAGAAAGAAAGAAAGAAAGAAAGAAAGAAAGAAAGAAAGAAAGAAAGAAAGAAAGAAAGAAAGAAAGAAAGAAAGAAAGAAAGAAAGAAAGAAAGGAAGAAAGGAAAGAAAGAAAGAAAGAAAGGAAGAAAGAAAGAAAGGAAGAAAGAAAGGAAGAAAGAAAGAAAGGAAGAAAGAAAGGAAGAAAGAAAGGAAGAAAGAAAGGAAGAAAGAAAGGAAGAAAGGAAGAAAGAAAGGAAGAAAGAAAGAAAGAAAGGAAGAAAGAAAGGAAGAAAGGAAGAAAGAAAGGAAGAAAGGAAGAAAGGAAAGAAAGAAAGAAAGAAAGAAAGAAAGAAAGAAAGAAAGAAAGAAAGAAAGAAAGAAAGAAAGAAAGAAAGAAAGAAAGAAAGAAAGAAAGAAAGAAAGAAAGAAAGAAAGAAAGAAAGAAAGAAAGAAAGAAAGAAAGAAAGAAAGAAAGAAAGGAAGAAAGGAAGAAAGGAAGAAAGGAAGAAAGGAAGAAAGGAAGAAAGGAAGAAAGGAAGAAAGAAAGAAAGAAAGAAAGAAAGAAAGAAAGAAAGAAAGAAAGAAAGAAAGAAAGAAAGAAAGAAAGAAAGAAAGAAAGAAAGAAAGAAAGAAAGAAAGAAAGAAAGAAAGAAAGAAAGAAAGAAAGAAAGAAAGAAAGAAAGAAAGAAAGAAAGAAAGAAAGAAAGAAAGGAAGAAAAGAAACCTTTTAAAGTCCCAAATAGTTTTGCCATGAAAAGTTAATAAAATTATAAAATACATACCATAACTTTCAAGGATCTTCTGAGCACTGTCAGGACACATAATTTTCTGTATGAATAAAGTTACTATACTTGCAATATAGTCATGCAGACTTCCATAAGACCTGAGTCAAAGAAGATTATCTTAAGTTTAGTTTATAATAAATATAGCATAGAATTTTAGACAGACAAGGGCTTACTTTTATTATCATATTTTTAAAAACATTTCTAGATATTTGATATAATATTTTTTGCATTTTAGAGAGTGTGTCATATAAATTTTATAAACTCTAGTAACTTTTTGTTACTTTTCACGAGCAATTAATGATACTTAACAGAATAAGTGTTTGAACTTCCGTTAATAAAACTCTTATTACTATATTCTTCTTTTTAAAAGATAGGCATTTTTTTTCCCACATACAAAGAATTCTACTGTTCGATTTATAGAAAGCAAACTTTGTGTTTAGTCCTAAAGCAAAACTTAAATAAGAAATTAGCTGATCCAGGGAGATACGTTTCAGAATGTGAGTTAAAAATGGTACATACCATAGCAGCTATTTCTTTGTCAAGAAACTTAGTTCAGGATGGGAAGCAAAGAAAATGAAGGAATATGTGGACTGTGAAGATGGGACCAAGTACTATCATTGACTCCAAGTTTGTAACACCAATTCAGTCAGGTTCTAGGCTTGAAACTGTACATTTCATCTAAGTATGAAGCTAAGACCATGAGCACAGAATTCAATACTCTTTTAAGCCCTGCTCCCTCAGTACAAGAAATAAGAGCAGTGATTCTCTAAGGCAAGGAAGTCTTTGCTGGGAGCTGACAGTATTTTACTATGTGATTCTTATCTGGGACAAAATGTAATTTGCAGGATATCCATATGTTTTGTATTATGCAGTGATACAAACCTTAACTTTTCAAAGTACCTTTGACAACATGCAGAGAGTCATGATATATTTATAATTATTATATCTGTTAAAAATAAAAAATAATTAGTAGGTTGTTTCTGCTTTCCCTCTGGCACAGAACATCCAGATAAAACAGATTATCAGATTTCTCAATAGACATGCATTAAAAGTTTCATGGGAATTCATAAACCCCACACCCCCCACATCCCCCAATATACTGGAAAATCATAGCATTGTCATGGAAGACAATAATCAAATTTCAGTATGTGATGAAATTTAATTCAAAAAAGTATGCATTCAGCAGATTATTAGTTATCTATCTGAACTGTTTACTCCTAAATCAATTCGTTTGAGCATGTTTTTAAGGTGCATTTGCAATATTCTAGTTAACATTCAGTTCTGAAAATATTGTAACCTACTCTGCATTCAGGTACTTTCTCCTCATTAATACACTTGCAGCTGGCAAAGCTATACGTTTGTAGAAGAAATTCATTTGGGACTTTAGCAGGAAGGAAAATTTCATTTTTACATTTGATTGGAAACACAGCATTTTTCAATTTTTTGTTCAGCCTGAGTGGATGAACTAGCTCATGGATCCTTCAGCCAAACAGATGACAGAAAGAATGCCACATGGTGAATATAATGAGCTAACAAATAGAAAGTTCAAACACTTGCCTTGAAGTCTCTACATGCCATCTCCAAATCGAAAATGTAGTAATAAAGAAATTTAATTACTTTGAGTACTGAAGAAATTTGAGAGAAATCATGAAGGTCATACAGACTTTTCACTTAGTAGTAGTAACAAGTAGGCTACAAATTTTCCTATGATATTCTTTCAGGAGGATTTCCAATAGTATAATAAAATTATGCATTATGTTGTACTTATCAAACATGTCAGTATCTTCATTACAAGACCCAACAAAAGGCTGAGGCAGTAGAATTGACACTTAGCTGCCTGTAGGGTAGGTTAATGTAAAACTGTGACTCAGCAAATCCATTTTTGAGGCACCAAAGTTTTGGACTAGGAGATATCTGTAAGTCATTTATCTCTTATTTACATTTACTGAGCAATATTTAACTTAAAGCTAGAGAAGCTCAACCTTTAGGGTTTCCTGTATCTCCCACAGATACCGTTTTCTGCTGAAACTGTGAGTTATTCCAATAGCTCAGTGTTGGAAGATAACTTTCTGCTATACTATTTCTGTGTGTTGTATAAATTTTCCTTTGGATAAAATGTGTAAACAAACTTAGACCTGCTCTGTGCTGGCTCTTTGTTTGGATCATTAGATCACTGATTCAGACTCTTACCATTACAGCTGCATAAATAAACCAAACTCAGACCATGTGGTGCTTCCTTTCAGGAGATGCAATTTCCCATCTATTTTTGAAAGAAAATGTAGTGGTGGTTTACAGATGGGTTCTAGCCTGCATTAGAAAAGGATTTAAGGCACTCTTCCATCCTCAGTGTTTCCTCTTTGATTATCCTGAATAAGTTAGTTTCTGATAAGTGTTCACTCAGTGAATAGTTTCTTCTTGGTGTTATTCAAAGCTGCCTAGTTTTCTAAGTGTTCTGCATAGCCTATGTGCCTCTCACAGGGTTTGGGATTGCACCCTGAGGTCTCAGAGCATACTAGAAGGTGTGACATAGAGAATTGTAGAGCCCGTGTATTTTGCTTTGCTCTAAAAAGAAGTTTACATGGATTATTGACAATTGGCTGAGTTCACATTATTAGAAAAGCCAGCTAGTTTACAGATAAGAAATAGATTGAGTGCAGTATCCTCATTACGGGTGTAACCCCCTGGAAAAATTGCCCCTATCACTTTTTTATTTGAAAAAAGCAGCATGGAATGCATGGCATGAAGAAACAGTTTCAATAGAGACAGGAAAAAGATATGTATTCATGAATAGCGTAAGATCTTTATAATTAAGAAAGATTGGTTCATTACTTTGGGGGTATTACTTTATTGTATGTTAAATTTATTTTCCATTCCTTGTGATAGTCTTAACAACTTCCATGTGCCAGGAGGCCTTACTTAAGTTCACTGCTGTAGTTACTACAAATGTACTAATGTGTGTGGTACTATTTCTGAAGTGTATTCTGCAAAACAATCTCCACTCCTTTTCAAAAGCAAAACTCACACTGATACAGGCTTATAATGACTTCACTTGCACCATGCCTAGACAAAAATGGAGGAAGAACACCTGTAAATTTATTTTAACCCATTAACTATTAGATACAGCAGCAGTATCATCTTTTATTTAACTACCTTTTCAACATTGTTATTATGACTTTAAAGAAGTGCAGCTTATTGGTTAGCTTCCATAACCAACATGGAAACAAATCAGAGGAACATTTTCTGAGAAACCTTCATAAACAGAAGTGGAATTGCACAGCCCACAAGGAAGATTAAGGGCTGCTTTTCTCTGTCTTTTTCTACTTCTGAAATCCCATGATTATGGTGGGAAAAATGATAGCTCTCCGTATCCCCAGAGAATACTTCCATTTTTTTCAATCATGTAAATTTCATTTGCTCAGACATCTATAACGAGGCAGAGGTAGCTTACAATAATTTACATTTCAATCTCCCAAATGCATGTGAAGTGGAAAACAGTTCTGTGACAATAAAATTTTATTAGCTGAGCTAAGTGTAATTTACAGTTAATATACGAAAATCTTCTCAGTTCACTTCATTCTGTTTGATAAGGCAGAAAAAAGAAATATATTAACATAATGGATCTGTAAAGTGGTTAACACTGTTTACTTAACATGTTGTCTATAAAACATGGAATTTTAGTTTGAGACTTTTTCAAGGAAAGCGTCATCAACTATTGACAGTTATTGATTTGGCAGCAAGGTGATTTAACTCTTTTTGCATAAATGAAAATCAAAATCGAATTAAACTTGACTTCCTAGCTGAACTATTTATCACTGACAGAATGCTGGTTGAAGACTACTGATACTTGGGTAGGCCATACTTTAGTGCCATGAAATCAGATTGCTTAAATGTAATGCAAAGAGAACATCATCTATTTTCTCTTTGGTCTTTGCAGACAGTAGTTAGTAGGTATCCATCCTGAACAGAAACTTTTTTTCAGGTACCCATCCTGAACAAAATTATTTAACAGTAGCAGCATGGCTTAATACTTACATATCTTAAGGAAAATAAAGATGACAAACTAAAACCTCATCTTCAACTCTCTTGAAAAACAACAGTTCCCACAAATGATTATTTTTGTTAATAAAATATAAACTTAATAATAACTTCATAATGAAAGTTGCCTCTAAGTTTAATAATAACTTTGTGTTATTAAATTGCAACTGTTCTATAAAAAGAGTATATACTAACACCATGAATATGGCCCATGAAAATTGCATTTACTTAGTCAATGTGCACCTTAGATCCCTGAATATATTCAGACGTTCTCTGCTTACTACATTGATGTACCAGTGGGACAAAATCAGTGGAGAAAATGACAGAGTAATGCAGAAACAGCCCAACTCACTGCAAAAACAAGACATCCACTTACATTTAAATGTTTGTGTACAGCACAAGTTTAAACTCCTTAAGTTCAAAATAACTTGAAGGATAAAGGGTTGAGAGCTTAGTAACAGAATGGTATCTAGCACTTTCTAAATTAAATGGTAAATTACATCTTACTGGGACCAATGAATTTCAGCATAAATAATGATTTAAAAGTAATGGTGCCTGCTGCTCTTAGTCACCGCATTTTATGTTCCTTGGGATAATGGTACTTTTATGAAGGCAACAGAAAGTAGATAAAGATTCCCCAATTGTCAGAGCAATTTGATTATGATAGTTGTTCTTCATGCCTTTCTATCATTCAGGAGCTCACATGACAGTTTTGCTTGCATGGTCTATAACATGATTTGTGGGAGCTTTATAACCCTAGCTTATACACAGTCAACAAAATCTGTAGACCTGTCAGTGGACTTCAAGTGCCACATTTCCTGTAAACATATTTGTATTTATATCCCCAAGTGTTGATTTATATACTAAAATAGAATGTTTTAAGGTGAAAGAAATATATGCCAAGAGTTATTGCAAATATTCCAAACACATCTTATGCATCTAAAACTGGAGTAGACCATGGAAGCTATAACAAATGTAATAAATATTCTTATAAATCTATTTTTAATCTGGATTTGTCTTTCAAAAAACCTTCCCCCCCCCCCCCCCATCTTTTTTAATAACTGCATCTTGAAAGATCATGATATTTATCCCTTCAGTGGCCAGAAAGATACAGATTTTCTGCAAAGTTTGGGATCTGATATCTGTCTCCTATGGTAAGGAGCTGAACTTAGAATTGTCTCTATGCTTTTGGAAATCCATCTTCCATAAAAAGTCCATGTGTGTGGTAGAGGGAAGATCCTGTAACAATAAACCAGGTTGTCATTTTATGGAGCCACTGGCCGTAAATGTATTGTTTTCCATTTCCACGAATGGTAAGCTTATTTGTTGCCTGTGGCAATCCTCCCTCTTGGGAGACAATGGAGGTGGGAGGCAGCAGAGGATGCCATCCTCCATTGGGTGTCCCTAGCACTGTCCTGGCCAAGGAGCGGATAGTGCTGCTCCACAGAGCAGCAGCATGCTAATGTTGTTTCTCATTTGTCGACTTTCTCATGAAAACCTCCAGAGCAAAAGACCTTTTGTGCTGTCTATGCTAAAACTCAGTTCCACAGTGATAGAGCCAATCCCACAACAAAAAAAGTTACTCATCACCTTTGTAATTCAGATGTCAACTGCAAATAGCTGGTATGTATCCTGTGAGACTGATGTATAGAAACAAATTAAACCTGATAACCCATTGCTAGACCAAGTCAGACCCTTCACTTTATATCAGGAAAAAACACATCAGGAAATATATGTGAACTTTTGGCAAGTCAAGGGATTTTTTTTTTAAATATTTTATCAATTTCAGTTAGGTTTTTTTTCTCAACAAAGGTAGCTAGTGACAAGCCACCTGTTCCAGAAAGTATATGTATGTTATCACTTTGAAAACATCACATCTCATACAGATGTGGCCTATCCTACTCTCAAACTCAGGCAAAAGAAAATGTTTGGATTTGTGGGCAAAGTCAGAAAGTACCATTACTGATGACTCAGCTTGAGGGAGTCACTGAAAAATTACACAACCAATGGAGTAACTTTCTGGCATCGTCGGTGCATTTATGTTCTATGACCAGAAGAGATTAGCAATAAGAAAAGACTAACGACTTTATTTGTGCCTAAAAAGTCACATTTGGAAAGTGCTTCACCTGATATAAGAAATAGGTTGTTTTGTCTACTCCTGGGTCTATTCCCACAAGGTAACTATATATTTTTCTCCAGGCTGGTGCATCAATTGCAATGTTCTCTTTTTTTTTCTCAGAGTTCTGTCTTCCTTACACACTTATGGCAGGCGTTATTACCTATTTTTACAAAAACTGTAAGAAATAAGAAATAAGATATTGACATTACAAAGGAACACGCAAACAGATCAAATGAAGCTTTGCTGTTGAGCAGCTGCTCTCACAAATTCAGAAGACTAAGTTATTTGTTCGCTACCTCCTGTTTGATCAGACACCTTTCTTCTGTATTTTCCATTCTGTTGGAAGTAGAAACAGAATTTTGCCAATCAAGAAGTAAACTGCTCTATGAATGTCCTTATCTCTTGATTAGTTTCTTTACAGAGTTTATATCATAGACTTGCTTATAAATTAATGGGACTGTCGTTACTGGGGTATAACAGAATGCATTACACTTTATACACATTAAGGATTGCATTAATTCACTTCTACATCTCATATTGCCCTTGTACAGGTTTCTATTGCAGTAGACATTGTTACTAAAATAATTAAGCAACATTTTGCTATCAGCAGTTAAGCAGTGCACTGAAGATGTAAGTAATACTCACCTTCAAGTATCTAGGCTTAGAGAATTTGAAGATTTCTGAACCCATTAAAACTCACTTTTGCTTCTTGAAAATAACTATAGTCTTATTACATACTAAAGTGTCCCTGGTTTATGCTTGCTTGCTTTCTGACACAGGATCTATTACTCCATATTCTATAGAATTATTGCTGTCAGCTGTTGCATCACTACATGTTAATTAAAAGTTTCCATATTCAGTGTGACAACCATTTTTCACCTTCTAAGCATTGCTAAAATGCCATGTGGAAAGAAAAGCTTATATTGGTTTAATAGTAGTTTTCAAAATGTTAATTCATAAGGTGAAGGTTTAGGAGGTGGGGTTCTAAAGGTATTCTGAGTGTCAATAATTTCTTTTTCTGCTCCATACTACTAAATACCTCTGATAACAACAGAACTGTTACTTTGCATGACATCACTTCTAAAAGAGGCTTCTGAGAAAGATGTAGATATACATAAGGCTGATAGAACTTATACAGTCTTCCTGGATTACAGGAAAAATCTACTTCTAGTTATTTCTGTGGAGATCAGCAGTTTCACGTTCAAGATAAACATTTATAACATCAGACAATAACACTGGCATACTTGCATTTTACTGTAGCAAATGTTACTTGCCAAATAATATCTGTTATGTATAAGACGAGATTTATTAATGTCTGAAGACACTGAAAAACCACATTGTAGAATTTACCATACAGACATTACAATGATTAATTTCTAACTTCTCATGGAACCATGTTGTGTATAATTTATGAATGTAAAGGAACATGTCTTAAAGAAACTTGTCACAGCTCCTTCTCTTAAAAATCCAATACCCAACACACAACAAGCTAAAGAGACGGAGCATGACAGTATTGCTGGAGAATGCAAGCAACCTATAGAAGGCTATTAGGCTGGCAGGACCAGAGAGAGTCTGACAAAATGTTTCAAGGACAGAATGCTCGAGACAGGGCATATAAAGCAATAAGTTAATAAAGGAGTTCTGACAACAGGAGGAGTGAGGAATAGGCATGTGTGAAAATGCGTGAGAGAAACAGAATGGTAGTAAACTGGAAAAAGAACACTTGGTGGAAAATTTCAGCATGAGAAAGAATGAGGAACTGGCAGTCAAAGGACTTCTGAAAGTGGGACTCTTGCTGACCCTTGCAATGGAGCAAAGACCATCTGATCAAACAGCATTGGATCTGACCAAGGAAAGCCAGAAAGAAATCAGACTATCAGAAAGTCTGAGCTTATTATTATGAAGGGTTTTTACTTTCCGTTCATAAAATCCAATTGAAAAATGCTGTTCAATAAGCTGGAACATATTTCTTTTTCAACACAGTAAACTTCAGGTTTTTTAAAATAATGCTGTGATATCAGAATATATAAGAAAACAGGGATAAATTTACTCCTTATTCTCAAATTTTGCAATGTTCTTCTTATTCTAAGTGGAAACTCATTTCTGACAACCCAGGAGGTGTTCTTTCCTTACACTTCCAAGCTGTTTTGAGTGAGTATGAGCAGGCATTTGGAACTTTCTGAACAACAGACGGGTTCCAGCTGGTAGCTGATAGAAATAGATTCTCAGCCAAAACAGGAAGAATAGTAAGAAGCCAAAGTTTGGAGGAATGTATATTAGTACAGCATGTATTACCCATATGTTTGCACATACAAAGATCCATGTACATACATACACTCAGTCAATATTAACTTAATCTAGGTAAATGAACACAAGATTTTGTAATAAAAATAGAACGCTGTGTGATACAACAACTGTCACTGAACATGCCCACCTCACCAGTTATTCTTCATTTCAAAATAAAGTTCAGTATACAGAAGACCAGAATGAGTGGGCAATTCAGAACTTTTGCTGCACACTGTCACAATGTGCTGAAGCAAAAAAAAATCTTGAGTAAATCTTTCCTCTGTTGGACAGCTGTATTTTTTTATTATGTGATCCCTATATGACGGGCAACGTTACACATCAATTACAGATTAATAGATGCTGATTAATTATGCTACAAAGAACACATGACATTTTATGCTTCGTGTATTTCCTTCAATTTTAGTTACACTTTGTTACAGAGTGAATGTCTTCCTTATTTCTTACTAAATAACCAATGTACTGTTTGCAGCTTAAACAAAACCCCATATCAGGCAGTTGTGCTTGCCACAAACAAAAGCTTTCCATCCACGCAAAAGCTGAAACAGAGCAAATGTTTAGGAAGACAGCTGATAATATTTTATAGCTGATTCATTCACACAACTTTATGCTTTGTTGGAGTTTTTTAAACTGGCAGTAAATTCTTCATTAACATAATAGTCCATGATTAATACTCCCTCAAGATATAAATTTTATTGACTAGAAAAAAAATCATGTACAGATATTATCACAGAGGACACTGACTTCTGCCACACAAGATAGGAATGAATGCTTCAGAAAAAAAAACCCCAAACCTTTATGTAGAGGTACAGAAAGTGGAGTCACACTGAACTGACTACCTACATAGAGTTCTCAATTGATTTTTTAGGAGATTTTTTGTCATTTTGGCTAGCTGCTATGGCAATTGGGATTTTGTTTTTGTTAATAGAATAAAAATTCACTTCACCAACATGATAGAAAGTCACTAATACTGTATGACTTTTATCACATTAACACCTTTCTTATGACATTAAAAACTCAATAGAGGACAGGAGAGTCACTGTTCCTATGGCAAAGTCCCTAATAGAAAGTAGCAGTTACCAATATGTTATGAAATATGTATTATTTCACAGGACTCCAAGCTCTATTTGTTACAACTTTACCTGGTTTTGGGAGACTATTACTGGTCTAAACATAAGTAGCTGATTTTTATTGAAGAAATTGGTTTTGATCTTTTCATTCACATCTTTTTCCAAAGCTGAAAAGAAAATATACAAAATTCATACCATTATATTATGTATTTACTTGGGTTTTTTAATTTGCAGAGTTTATTCTGAAGTTAGGGCCTGATCTAAAGTCTGTTATAGAAAATGAAAATGTTTCAGTCAAGTTCTTTGGGTTTAATCCTTTCATAAGTAGATAACACATAGATAGCCAAATGTTTAATAAAGTGGTCTGTATAAGAGCCAGAAAGAGGGGTGCTCAAGTGATTTGAGCTTCCATATTCACAGTAATTTCAAAATAACATTCAGAAGTCATATAATTTGACATCAGTCAGAAGGTGTTTTCAAGTCACTGTCCTAATACCCTGATTGAGAATTGGTGGGGTGGGGTGTGTGTGTGAAGTACTGTATTTTAAAAAAGTTATTTTGCCTCTCTTGATGCACATTGATTACTATCCAAGTTGTTTTGTTTGTTCTTTTTTTAAAATTGAATAGAGCTTTCTTTTTTATTAATTCTGGATTAACTTCCATCATTCAAAACAATCTGTCACAAAAAAATGCCTATAGAACTCGTTGACTTCTTTTCCAGTTTAAAACTTTTACAAAGCTATTAATTCAGTCTGTTGTAAAACATCTACTTGTTGGTGCAGTAAGTTATGGATACAAGTGAAACTCCAGCACCATGATTGTCCTTATCCTAAAACCAGATCTAGGGCATCAATATCCTGAATTACAACACTAAAATTTAAAAATAAACTAGAATTAAGAGAAAAAAACATAAAGAAATATGAACATAAAACCTTCAGGCATAAGGTGTTCTGTAAAAAGTGGAAATGTTTTCCTGTTGTGTCAATACATCGACAATCACTTACTAATGATTTTCTCTTACAGAGCGGATACTCAGCCTCCTGCAGAATTATTTATCCTCTTACAGACATTACTGACCTTGACAGGCCACTAATCTGATCCAGGATAAAAATTCCCTTGCCATTTTCAGGAGAAATTCTCAGCTCCTGGAACAATACTCTCAGACCTCAATGATTTGTTGACAGCATGCTTTCTGTCCCAGAGCACACAGTCAATATACAACATATTATCTCTCAAGGGAATAGATAGTTTGAAGTCTCATAAGTCTCAAGCTTTGCATTGTGCGTTAATTAGTTCATATTTACGCAGCTGTGTGAATCAAGCTGGCTTCTGGTCACAATTATCAGCTATTTTATCTTGAAGTCATTGGCATGAATCATACTGGAATGTTTCCTGCAAAGTTCTGCAGAGGGAAAAATTGTTGCCTACCCTCGCCACCAATCACTTAGAAAGACAGCCTTCATTAGCATTGCAGATGTACTCTCAACACTAGCTTCAGACTGGGAATGATTTGATACTGTGGTATGAACCATTCAGCTGGAATTTCAATGCAGCAGTTTGTTCAGAGATTAATAGTATCCTATTACTTTGAGACCACAAAGCTAACCGAATACTTCCTTTTGAAACCATTAGGTGGCAAAGATTTTAAGGAATGGCTCATACTTTTCAGTCAAACTAGTAATTAATTACTTGTTATTAGTAGATTTTATTTGAATTCCATATTTTTCTGCTTTAGTTTGTCAAGAACATTGCATAAAACTGAGAACATGTGTTTCCCTGACAGTGGATTCCAGTCCCCAGGAGTCCCACAGTGCATCATGAAATGCAGTCACCATGCAGTGGTCTGACAGTGACTTAGAGATGGGCCATTGCCTTGCTATTGTTCTGGTCTTGCTAGAGACACTGAGAGCTTCAGAAAGACCCAGGCATGTACTGATGATCTCTTCAATACTCATGAGCTGGTTGTTTTGGTTTGTTTTGTGTTGTTTTTTTTTTCTTCACAAAATGTATGAGGAATCAAGAAAGATACTAATTAAAAAGGCGAGTAATGCCCTGATAGTATGTATGTACTTTTCCTAGGGTCTATGGTATTTTGATCACAAACTTGTTTACAGCTGAAATAGTGCAGATTCCAAAAGGAAGTAGCACACTCTTATGTAAACAAAAACCCCAAATCCACCAACAGAACAAAAGACTGCATTATCAATCCCATCAGTGCTGTCATCTGTAGAGCATTTTTGCAGCTTGTTTTTCAAAATTGACTACTTCTTGACATTTATCTAAATGTGACCTGTTTTATTAAGCTAAGCAAGCATGAGAATGGCACAGAGAGAAAAATACCTATGTTTTCCAATATAATTACATAAGTATGTGTGAACATATACATATACTTGAGGTTATAGAAGTGAGATAAAAATCTACAAAAATAACAATAAATATACAGTTAAATACAGATTCTCTCATTCACAAAATTTCAACCTAGGCAGTGCATAAAACTGGAGGATGCCAGAAATAAAATTGTTGTACAATTTCACATATATAAAAAAAAAACATAAAAAGAAGTCAATAATGTAAGTTAAATGGAACTGCTTGTAAGTTATCTTCTGTACTGCATACTTGACAAGCATCAGTGTCTAAACTCTCTAATTAATCTTATGGCATACTAAAATAGAAACTGGGTTTGTGTGTATTTTCTCCGTGTTTCTTTTCCAGACACTGAGGTTTTCCCTCCATTTTCACTTCACCCAAAGCTTTTCCAACACACATTAGTAGTAGTAGGTAATGACATTACCTGTCTTCTAATTTATGAACCCTCAGGTATAAAAAAAGGTTTTTAATTTCAACATAACTGTTATAAAAATATGAGATTTGTCTCTCAATTTTATTCATGATGTAAGGAAAAATGTCCCTTACAATGGCCAGATCCCTGAGCTGGACCTGAATAAAATGCTTGGTCTCTCAGAAAATCAGCAGTTCTTTATGTCAACAGTTGGTATCTTCACTGTAGATACTCATAGAGATCATAGAGAGCATAATATTATTTGGAACCAATGCAGACAAAAATGATAGACCTGCTCCAGTGATTATCAGGCAAACTTCACCTCCAGAAACTGCAGGAAAGTCTTCAGAAATTACGGGTCAGTTGGATGTAAATTGGCACTATTTGTTATAGTGTCACAAATAAATTCTAAGGCTTAGTATATCTCAAAGATTTGTGCTACAGCTGCATTCTTTCTGCTGCTACAGACATTTGAGGTACCTCCAGCCAATGTAGTTGATTTTTAAATATATGTTTGAAAACACACCTGTATGATTTAAAAATGATTGTTGTGGTTTAGCTAAAGTATTCTGCAGAAAGAAAATATACCTCTTTGAGCAGAAAAACTTCCCTGTATATTTATTTAATAGGATATTCCACTAATTCTCAGAGACACGTTTGCTGAAGCATTTTTTAGCAGCTCTGTCACCAGAAGGAGAGAGTGAAAAACAAACTGCAAAGTAGAATTTTCTTGTTAGTACTAGTCCTGATCACCTGAAGAAAGATTACACCAAAATAACAAAACCCCACAACACTGCAAATATTTCTCATTTTCATGATGTCCCCAGGGAAAGTTTCTTTTGGTAAAGTGCAAATAAAGTGTACACATAAAAATACAAGTTAGTCAGACAGACTATAAAAATTACCAGTTATATTCAATTCCCAGATAAATGGTTTATGCAAGAAAGCCAGTAACATTACTTCAATAACATATTCCAAAAAAGATTGGTATATTTCAAATTTTGTTTCAATATCTAGAAGATTTCTCCTTAGGGAACTGTAAACCCTTCAGCCTGGTACTGATCATATACAAAATAATGGAAAAGTGGCTTTATTACTAAAAAATAAAAAACAAAAGGTATAATAACGAGCATGGTTTCTGGGAAAAAAAAAGTCTTGTCAAACAGATTGGTTGTCTTTCTCTTGACTGGGTTATAAATGATGCAATATAAGGGATTCTATTATTACAGTATATCTGCATTTATTCATGGCATTTGACATTAAATTATGATTTTAAAAGCTTTTATTAGAAGAAAGTAGCAGAGAACACAAAAAATTAATTCAAAGCCAACCCACCATATTTAGAAATTTCTCAACAATTAGGTATCAGTGAGCTGAGCACTTTCTAGCAGCACTTACCAAAGATGAATTTTTGGCCTACATCTATTTAATAGTTTTATAAATCAGGTAAAAAATAAAGAATTTTTGCAACTTACTTTTGTAGGATTGTGAAGAATGAAAGGAGATCGTGTAACAGCATAGTTTGTTTAACCTGAAGGTATCAAAGCACAGGTAAATGTTGTATAGTACTTTCTATGATTATCTGGCAAAAAGAGCAACACAGTTTTGGATACATAAAAACAATTATTCTGAATAAAGGAGAAGTTCTTTTGCCTCTATTAAAATGGTGAGACTTTCATGTGTATATTTTGTCCTTCCAGGAGTTCTCTCCTTAGGTTTATGGTAGTTTCAGAAAGTATAATGAAACTAAGATCACAGAAGAGATCCATGTGTTAAAAAAAATGCATTTTAAAAACCTTGACCCATGTGAGTTATTAAAGAGAAACCTCATCAATATTCACCTTAAAAGTACCTACACATGAAAAAAGACATTAAGTACTTTGCTGCTTTTCAAGACCTTCCTGATAACAGCACAAAATAACATGATTACATTGCTGGAAAACAACCTAGAGAAATGTTCTCTAAAGAAGTTTCAAAATTAAATGTAATACCTAAATATTAAGGTCCATTACATACTCATAAAAGCTTCCCAAAATATATGATGAATTACTGTAACTTGACATTTCCAAAATGAGATTGTATATATCTTCTAGAGTATTTTGAATGAGTTTGGGTTTTATTTTTTAAAAAAATTGCTGGTTCTGTATGGAAGCAGAGACTGGGACCAAAACACAGCAGAACCTTCTGGTAATGGACTTCCACAATTCACCTCTTTCCTCTACGGTGTCCTCTAAGGGACAACTACACTGAAATATACTGATTCCAGCCAATATATTCTCTGATTTCAGCTGGCCAACAATGGGTTTAAAGAAAGAATAATCTGTAGCAAGGATACTGAAAATGGTTATACTGATGTCTTCTCTGAGGCCTCACTAAGGTACCTTCTTTCTGAAGTTTGGGGTATACTGGTGATGAGATATGGTTTGGGAAGGAATCTCTCCCGTTTATCATGCTTACAAGGAATTTTACATGGAGGACTGCCCAAGTAGGGAAAAGGTTACTACACACAAAGCCTGGCTCAGCTGCTGTGACCGTATCTTTACATAACATAGTCTTTGTCTTTTTCCTGTTAGTTTTTCACCTGCAAAAATCCATTTCTGATAGCACAAATACTTTGTGTCACTAAAATCTTTGAAGAGGTATGTGAGAATCTGGTTAGTAAGAAGAGGTGGAGAGAAGTCCAGGTGAAACCGGTAGGTCCTGTGGAATATACATCCTTAATTCCTTAATTTCATGAAATATTTAAATCTGAAAAATTCTCATTAAGATAGTAAAAGTCAGGTGCTAGATTCAATGGGTAATAAGAAGAGGGAAATGGATGCAACAAAGAAACAACAGTAAATTATATTAAGTAACCTACATACTTTGCTACTTAATTTCTAGACAAATCTGTAGTCAATTAACATTTTTTAAACATGGTCATTTGGTTCCCTAACTTTAATATGAGCAGGAAGCAGTGGTTGCAACAACAAAAGGAACAGCAGAGAGGTTTAACATCTGGGAAGGAGTTCAGCAGGGCTGCATTATGCCACTGCATCTGTTCAGGATTTATACTGAAATGGTAATGCACATTTATCTTGATGGTTACAACAGAGGAATTCAAATTAGAGGAAGCAAATGCTGTAAAGTCAGGTATGCTGCTGATGTTGTCCTTATCACTGAGTCTGAGGAATCACTTTGCAAGCCAGTAATGAGAATGGCTGCAGCTAGTTTGGACTGAGACTACCTGGGAATGTAAAAAAGATAGAGGAGCAACATAGAGGACTGGAAAGCAAAATATCACAGAAATAACACAAAAAGAAGATCAAGTCAAACAAGTAGAGAGTCTTCGCAAGGTTTTTATTGTAGGAATACGAAAGTGAACTCTGCCTAGATGACTTTAGTATTAGCTATGAAATAAATAAACAAGGTAAGTCTGGAAAGAAAATTGAACCATTTTTTATTCCTGATGATGTGTCTAATCTGACAGTAAGCAGTAAGTCATGGTTATAACCTTCATTTTCATTTTTATTTTACTCTCCTGATTTATGTTATTACAAAATATGAATAATCCTCTATTCTTTAAACACCTTTCTCATTTTGTTGTTGGTTTTTGGTTTGGTTTTTTTTCTTCTTGAATGCGTTTTACAAAGAAAGTACGTGTTTGGAAGTATTTTATTTTTCCAAAATTTTAGTAAGAACCCAACTGATAGTGCAAACCATAGCAAATATATTTGTACGCTTTTCTGTTATTTTGTCTTTATATGGAAAGCAAGCATACATTATGCTAGCTGGCAAACTGACAACATAACCAACTACTACCAACTAATAAACACAGTTGGAGAATTTGCATTCAGTCAAACTCTACTTACAGAATACAGGGCTTATTACCAAGAAGCCAGATAATAAAACATCTACTTTAAAGAGAAAACACACTATAGTCTGGTATTTTGACTATTTGAAACAAATAGAAAAGATAGGGTAGCAAGAATGTTCTGGAGCAAGAGAAAGAAGAAAAGCAAACAAAACAAAAAGAGAATAAAGGTGCAGGCTAAAACAAAATAAATTAGGAAATCGTTTAATACTGTCAGGTAAAGCAGAGTTAGAAAACCTTAGTTGATAAAAATCCATGAAATGCTGACTTCTGTAGAATCACACCATCTTACCCTGCCTGCATACCTAGAGATTATGTTAACTGGGGGAAAAAGGAGCATACTTTTACTTATTTTTCTGAACAAATAACTATTAAAAATAATTATTTTAGAAAGCTACTTGCATATTTTTACAACAGAAGACTTTTGTGAAGGTATGGTACTTAGAACTGTAATGAAAAGTAATCAAGACTGGAACTATAGTTTCTGTTGTCCACATTTCCCTCAATTCTTTCTGAAGTGCAATGCTTGTATGTGGTGGCTATATATACTGTAAAAACCTCATGAAAATCAGATATTTAGAACTGATATTTTTAAGAGCCATAAATTCTTGTCTGATAATCGTGAACTACTTGACTACAAGAAAAACAAGTCTCATTTTAGAGGAACGGCTCTTTCTGTGAGTCAAAAACATTATATTTAACACACAGGTTTTGTATGCTACTAATTTATAATCTGCACTAATTGCAAACTGAAGAGAAAATAAAAAGACCAGCAAATCAAATTCTAAAAGTCATATTCTACAAATATTCAATACATTACTCGTTCTACAGTATTATTCAACATCATTTATGTTTGACACAATGGCAATTAAATACATCATGAAATGTACTAAGTGCCAATAATAATATTTGATTGTAATTTAAGGGTAATTTGAACAAATAGCATAACTACATGATGCAGCATAATTACAAAATAGGAGAATGAGATAATGTAAAATAAGAACTGACAGATAACTTCACCTTCTCACAAATTAGCTCTTTTATGGGTTCAGTTTTCAATTCCTTTATATTGAAATCCTTATTTGCACACTTGCTTCTAATAGGGTCTGCAGGCTGCAGCTCCAGATCAGGTGACACAGAAATGTTCTCTTATATATGCCATGCATTTTGATCATATCTAGGCACATAATCCTGTATTGCCATGTAAAGCTGAAGAAATATGCACAACTATATTTCTGCATAGAACTTTAGAAGTACATTGTAGCCCTTGATCCTACAAAAAATGTTATCCTTTTGTGTTCCCTTGTGCTTATTTGAATATAGATGTTAATCTTTTAACAGAAGAGTACCTTTGATTCATGTACATACAGTGTAATTAGATTAATGCATTAGTATATGATAATCTTTCACCTTTCTCATCATATTTGCAAGTTTCTATATACAGATATGCTTTGTGCTTGCATAGTTTGTGAATACCAAATACGGATGTTTGTAAATATATGCATCTGTACATATTATGTTCATATATAGGTAGACTCCAATAAACAAAATATTTGGCCATGCAACTAATACTGTTAAAACTATTCTTATAAGGGACTGTTTCAAAAATATCCCAAGTCAGAAATTTTATTAATTAGATACGAATCATCCCTATTTCTGATCAGGTTGTATTTTAGGCTTTTCTTTAATGGAGGGTTATATGAGGTAGAATAAATTGATCTTCAGCAGTCTCCATCACTGTGAACTTTTCCTCCATTTCACACTAATGGCAGGTCATTAATATCAATAAAACAAGTCCTGAAGCTGTTCAAGTACATCTGAAATATCCCATTCACTTTGATGAGACAGGATCAAGATTGCATTTGGGTTGCAGACCGTTTGTTGCCTCATTCTTTGGAATTAAATATATGCAATTTCTAACATAGCTGAGGAGCAAGCGTGGATGCTAAATTTGACTGATCCTCACACAGAGCTTAAAATAAGCAAACAGATTATGTTTCTAACTGACCTGTAATGTATTTAGTTACTCAACATGCCATTTAACAAGAATGGGAAAACCAATCAAAACAATTTTGTCACTAACACTGAAGAGATGGAAATATCTAAGTACATTTTATCTTTTCTCCAGTGTTGAGCTTTTCAATTTTCCTGCTTTAGCTAAATTTGAAAAGCTTTGTGTTGAAAATGTCTCCAAAGGAACCAGTAGTTTTTAATGTAAAATTTCTTCCTCAAGGAATAAGCTCTAATTTTTCATTTTTCTGAGGATAAAAATATTATTTTCTCAACAGGAAAGCTGTATCTCTTGTATTGCTGAAGGAAAAGAAAGAACTTTAGTATAGCCCAATTCATCAAGCTGATTCTTTCTTGCTCTAGGTTATTTCTCACTGATATTCCCTTTGGTTGCTATGAGTTTTTAAATTAGTGATTCATACATCTATGTAGCACAAATTATTTAGCTAACTATTACCTTTGATTTGTATTCATTATGTGTTTATATGACTTTATCATTGCTCAGCATTATTACACCCATAAGGGAATGACTTATATTGCTGTAGCTGCAGAGAGAGAAGTATTTCATTTTGAAATTAGTATCTTTTCTGTTGATAATCAGGTGAAGAACCAAAGCATCACTGTAAATAAGTTGTTCTTATTTATCTATGCATCTTTTCTCCAGAAATCTCTTACCTCTTTGCAGCTACAAAGTCCAGCTTTGCCTTTTCTTTTAACCAACACCGGTCATTTTCAATCTGTCCTAAAGGCATCTGGTAGCCGCAACCAGGAAAATTATAAGCTGCATGTCAACAAGCACAGGAGCTTTACTTCTTATTTAAACTACAGGGGCCTCCAAACTCCAGACACTGATAAACACAGTTTTCTTTCAGCCTGCATATTCCTCCTCTTTCTCACTTTTTGAAAGTTATGAAAAGCTGCTTTGCAGCTCACTCTATGCAAGGCATAACGCTTGTACCAATGGAAAGCACAAGCCTACCATTTGTCTTATCATCTGTTGAGCAGATGTCACTGAAATGTTTGGTTTAGGAGTTCTTATAAAGAAAACATTTTGTTTTATGACTATTAAGTTATTTCTCTCTTTGGTGCAGTACCAAGTGTAATGTAGTATAACTCCTTCTTATAAGTTTTATACTAAGTAGTTCTAAGTAAATAAATAAGTACCTTAACAACTTAACTTTCTAAAAATTGTGACTGAAATTCTGCATGTGCCAACTCCACATTTTGTCATACAAAATCTAGTTACTAGTAAGGTCTTGCAAGTGCCTATAGTAGTTTCAGCACATGGTTTATTCTGCATGTCCCCCAAACACTTCAGAAGAGAGTCCAAGCCCCATAGCGAGCATTTAAAGTGGGGTGTAGGGTGTATTTGGGGCATCAGTAAATTCTTCTAAATTGGTAGAACATGAGGTACAACAGTGCACTTTTCAGTTTTGGTAGATGGCAAGACTTACTTCAGCAGGTTTTGTAGCTTATTGAGTAACTGTAGTGTAAGTGGATTGTACTTGACTGTTAAAAGAAACAGTGAATAATCCTTAACCTGTCTGTCCCACTGTCATGGTTTAGCCAGCAACTCAGCCCCACACATTCGCTCGCTCACTCCCCTACTGGTAGATGGGGGAGAGAATCAGAAGGGTAACACTCATGGGTTGCGATAAAAACAGTGTAATAATTAAAATTAAAAGAAACAACAACAGAAATGCAATGTAAAGGAGAACAACGAGAAGTGCAAAGCCCCGGGGGAGGGGGGAAGGGAGGTGGGAAGGGAACGAACCGCCGAAACAAACCGCACGCGCCGCAGCCCCTCGCCACCCGCCGACCCGACGCCGCACCGCCCCCGAGCCGCAACTGCCCCCCCTCAATATACTGGTCATGGGGTCACGTGGTATGGAATGAACGTGCCATTGGCCAGTCAGGGTCAGCTGCCTCCACCATGGCCCCGCCCCTCCCAGCCTCCTGCCAACACGGCAGACCATGGGAGGCTGAAAACGTCCCTGACAACCACAGGCACTACAGTGAGGAGAATTAACCCCTTCTCAGCCAAAACCAGCACATTCTCCACCCCTTACTCCATACCATTTACACCATGCCCAGGTCCCATACAACCCAATACAACCTTACCAACCACCACCCCTCCCCTTCCATTCCTTTAACATAATACACAGACATCATTTCCTTAGTTCATGGACCTTCCCTGTAAAATGCCCATTAAAATGTACATTGAGTTCACCCAGTCCATGACCTGGGCTCCATCTGTCCTATCAGTCTTTCAGGGTGGGAGAGATGGTGTGTGTGGCGTTGGGTTGCTGCATACCGAGTCAGTCATCGTTCCATCACTGCTGTACTGCTTGTTTCATCAAAGTTTATCTTCCATGGGTTGGGGAAGCTCGTACTCTGACATCATTGATATAACATAGAGATGACATACAATATTATATAGCAGTTTGCATTATGCCATTCTGGTCATTTGCTGTTTTTGTCCAAAATCAAATCCCCTTGAGGCACACGTCGGATTTCTCCATCCTCCCGCATCACCCACCAAGTGCACCCAGGTCCTTGAGCAAAAGCAATCCCATGAATGGGTTTGTCTTTGCCTGAGGCAGGAAGAACCCAGACTGTTTTCCCCAGCATAGTTTTTATGTGTGCTACAGTGACTCTATCCCCTTCCACAGTATGTAGGATTTCTGATTGGGCAGGGCCAGCTCGGTTGGCAGATCCCCTCATGTTGACTAACCAGGTGGCTTTGCTAAATGTATATCCCAGTGCCTGAATGTTTCACCCCCCCATTGCTCTCAGTGTAGTTTTTAACAGTCCATTGTACCCTTCAATTTTCCCAGAGGCTGGTGCGTGATAGGGGATGTGATACACCCTCTCAATGCCATGCTCTTTGGCCCAGGTGTCTATGAGGCTGTTTCGGAAATGAGTCCCATTGTCTGACTCAGTTCTCTCTGGGGTGCCATGTCGCCACAGGACTTGTTTTTCAAGACCCAGGACAGTGTTCCGGGCAGTGGCGTGGGGGACAGGATATGTTTCCAGCCATCCGGTGGTTGCTTCCACCATTGTAAGCACATGTGCTTGCCTTGGCGGGTTTGTGGGAGTGTCGAATAGACACTTTGCCAGGCCTCCCCATATTTATATTTCAGCCATCGTCCCCCATACCACAGAGGCTTTACCCGCTTCGCTTGCTTGATTGCAGCGCATGTGTCACATTCATGGACAGCCTGTGCAATAATGTCCATGGTCAAGTCCACCCCTCGATCACGAGCCCACCTGTATTTTGCATCTCTCCCTTGATGGCCTGAGGTGTCAAGGGCCCACCGAGCTAGAAATAGTTCACCCTTATGTTGCCAGTCCAGATCCACCTCAGCCACTTCAGTCTTGGCAGCCTGATCTACCTGCTGGTTGTTCCGATGTTCTTCAGTGGCCCGACACTTGGGGACGTGAGCACCCACATGACTTACCTTTACAACCAGGTTCTCCACCCGAGCAGCAATATCTTGCCGCAATGTGGCAGCCCACATGTGTTTGCCTCTACGCTGGCAGTTGCTTTGCTTCCACTGCTGCAGCCACCCCCACAGGGCATTTGCCACCATCCAGGAGTCAGTATAGAGGTAGAGCACTGGCCACTTTTCCCATTCATCAATGTCTAAGGCCAGCTGGATGGCCTTTACCTCTGCAAAGTGGCTTGATTCACCTTCTCCTTCAGCAGTTTCTGCTACTTGTCATGTAGGACTCCATACAGCAGCCTTCCATCTCCGGTGCTTTCCCACAAGGTGACGGGACCCATCAGTGAACAGGGTGTATTGCTTCTCATGTTCTGGCAGTTTGTTATAGAGTGGGGCTTCTTCAGCATGTGTCACCTCCTCCTCTGGTGATAATCCAAAATCTTTGCCTTCTGGCCAGTCCATGATCACTTCCAAGACTCCTGGGCAACTGGGGTTTCCTGCTGGAGCCCGCTGGGTGATCAGTGTAAACCCGCTTACTCCACGTAGCATCAGTTGCATGGTGTGTAGAGGGGACGTTTCCTTTGAACATCCAGCCCAGCACTGGCAGTCGGAGTGCCAGGAGGAGCTGTGCTTCACTACCAACCACTTCTGAAGCAGCTCAAACCACTTCATATGCTGCCAATATCTCTTTTTTCAGTTGGAATATAGTGGGCTTCGGACCTTCTGTATCCACAAGTCCAAAACCCTAGGGGTCGACCTCGGGTCTCCCCTGGTGCTTTCTGCCAGAGGTCCCAGGTAGGACCATTCTCCCCGGCTGCCGTGTAGAGCACATTCTTTACATCATGTCCTGCCCCGACTGGCCCAAGGCCTAATGCATGAACTATTTCCTGTTTAATCTGTTCAAAGGCTTGTCGTTGCTCAGGGCCCCATTTGAAATCATTCTTCTTCCAGGTCACTTGATAGAGAGGGCTTACGATCATGCTGTAATTTGGAATATGCATTCTCCAAAAACACACAACGCCCAAGAAAGCTTGTGTTTCCTTTCTGCTAGTTGGTGGAGACATGGCTGCTATTTTGTTGATCACATCCATTGGGATCTGACGACGTCCATCTTGCCATTTGATTCCTAAGAACTGGATCTCTTGTGCGGGTCCCTTCACCTTGCTTTGTTTTATGGCAAAACCAGCTTTCAGAAGGATTTAGACTATTTTCTCTCCTTTCTCAAAAACTCCTTCTGCTGTGTTGCCCCACACGATGATGTCATCAATGTATTGAACGTGTTCTGGAGCTCCAACTTGTTCCAATGCATTATGGATCGGTTCATGGCAAATGGTAGGACTGTGTTTCCACCCCTGGCGCAGTCAATTCCAGGTGTACTGGACACCCCTCCAAGTGAAAGCAAACTGTGGCCTGCACTCTGCTGCCAGAGGGATTGAGAAGAATGCATTAGCGATATCAGCTGTGGCATACCACTTGGCTGCCTTGGACTCCAGTTCGTATTGAAATTCTAGCAAGTCTGGCACAGCAGCACTCAATGGTGGAGTGACTTCATTCAGGCTACAATAGACTACTGTTAGCCTCCACTCTCCATTAGACTTCCACACTGGCCACATGGGACTGTTAAAGGGTGAGTGGCTCTTACTGATGACTCCTTGGATCTCCAGTCAGTGAAGGAGCTCATGGATGGGGATCAGAGAGTCTCTGTTGGTGCGATATTGCCGCCGGTGCACTGTTGTGGTGGCGATTGGCACCTGTTGTTCTTTGACCCTCAGCAACCTCCACAACAGAAGGGTCCTTCGAGAGGCCAGGCAAGGTAGACAGATGTTTACTTTCCTCCATCTCCAAGGCAGCTACACCCAAAGCCCACCTGTACCCTTTTGGGTCCTTGAAATACCCTCTCCTGATGTAGTCTATGCCAAGGATGCACGGAGCCTCTGGGCCAGTCACAATGGGGTGCTTTTGCCACTCATTGCCAGTTAGGCTCCCTTTGGCCTCCAATGCAGTTAGCTCTTGGGATCCCCCTGTCACTCCAGCAATGCTGATGGGTTCTGCCCCTATATAGTTTGATGGCATTAAGGTGCACTGTGCGGTGGTGTCCACTAAAGCTTTATACTCCTGTGGGTTGGACGTGCCAGGCCATCGGATCCACAGAGTCCAGTAAGCCCGCTTATAGGCAGGGCCCCTGTAGAACCATAGGATGGGCCGTGTTTTGTATCCCCTCCTTTGAGCCAAAGGACTCTTATTCCTAACAGCTGAGACACTACTATGTAGAGGTGGGGAGCAGGACATATCTTCTTTGAGTTACTGGACCTCTTGGGATAGTTTCTCCACAGCAGAGACTAGCAAGGAAGAGATATTTGTTTCGTAATCCCAGAGTCTATCAATCGCATCTGCCAGCATTGGTGTCGCGTCGTCTTTCCAGGACATTACTGCCAATGAGTTTGTATATGAGGATGGTGCGCTCCGTACAAATTTCCGCCACATGGGTCGTGTGTACTTGGCTTCATCTGGATCTTTGGATGACTGTTGGTCATCCAGGTCACCATAAATCACCTCAAGCACAGCTAATTTCCTGAGATACTGGATGCCTTTCTCCATAGTTGTCCATTTTCCTGGGTGATATGTAACACCTTCTTTAAAGGGATACCTTTCCTTCACTCTGGACAGGAGTCACCTCCAGAGGCTGAGGGCTTGTGTTTTTTTCCTAATTGCTTTGTCAATGCCCCCTTCCCCAGAAAGGGATCCCAGTTGTTTGGCTTCTTTTCCCTCTAGTTCCAGGCTACTGGCCCCGTTATCCCAGCATCGGAGCATCCAGGTGGCAATTTCCTCCCCTAGATGATAGCCAAAATCTTTTCACATATCTCACAACTCACTCAAGGACAGGGATCGGGTGGTCTCTATTTCATTTATATCTTCTTCCTCCTCTCCCTGTGATGGTCCTGCTTTTTCATCGTCCCATTCCAAACGAGTTGACGTCCATTTCGAATATTTTGTCTTGTGTATGGGGGAAACTGATACTGGCACGGGTTGATTCTCTGAGTCAGCTCCAGTATTTGTTGTGGGGGTTTGAGTGGCCACAATTCTTGCCCTGGGAATTTGAGTGGCTGCAGTGCCTGTCATGGGGGTTTGAGTGGCCACAGTGCCAGTCACTTTGCCTTTCAATCCAGAGACATTCTCTTCCCCTTGGGGGCACTGAATACTGTTGAGCAGGGCTCGGTACGCATGGGCCAGGCCCCAGCACGTTGCAGTTATCTGTGTCTCTCTGGAGTTCCCAGGGTAACAACATGCTTTCTCCAAATATTCTACTAGTTTTTCAGGATTCTGCACTTGTTCGGGGGTGAAACTCCAAAGCACTGGGGGTGCCCACTGCCCAAGGGATTTGCCCATGCTATCCCAAATGCCCTGCCACTTGTAGCTATCAAGCCTTGGGGCAGATTTCTGGGTGATATTCTTAAGTTGCTTAGTCAAAACCAAAACAACATGCCCAAAAACTAACAATAAGTGCACCTTAACCACCCAAGGATGTTCAAGATACAAAAGGTTGTTGTAATAGAGGCAGAGACATGATAGAAGAAAGTAGCAAAGATATCATTCTGTATTTCTCCATATAAAATCTCTCAGAGGAGGAGGTATAATTGCTTATTGCCTCAACAAGGTGGTATCCAAAGTACAGTAAGAGTTTCAGCAAAAACCCCAAATACCAGATAAAGCTGAAAACCAGTGTTTGTATAACAAACCTCGTAGGCAAAACATCACTAATCACAGCAGAACACAGCAGACTCAACAAACCAACACCAATCTTTAACACCAACTGCAGAAAGGACAACACGGTGCTGTGACCGGCATCTGTTATTATCTCCAACCCTTTGAGTCCCATATTGGGCACCAAAAAAGACTGTCGTGTTTTAGCTGGCAACTCAGCCCCACACAGCTCACTGCCCCCGGTAGACGGAGGAGAGAATGAAAAGGGTAACGCTCATGGGTTGGGATAAAAACAGTGTAATAAATAAAATTAAAAGGAACAACAACAGAAACGCAATATAAAGGAGAACAACGAGAGGCGCAAAGCCCCGGGGGAGGGGGGAAGGGAAGTGGGAGGGGAATGAACTGCCGAAACAAACCGTACGCGCCGCAGCCGCTCGCCGCCCGCCGACCCAACGCCGCCCCCGAGCCGCAACTGCCACCCCTTAATATCCTGGTTGTGGTGTCACGTGGTATGGAATGAACGTGCCATTGGCCAGTCGGGGTCAGCCGCCCCCGCCATGGCCCCGCCCCTCCCAGCCCCCCACCGCGTGGCAGAGCGGGAAGCTGGAAAGGTAGCTGACCCCCACAGTGAGGATAATTAACCCCTTCTCAGCCAAAACCAGCACACCCACAAAATTTCATTTTTCCAGGCCAAGTTACACCTCTTTAGTTCAACTAATTTTCAGAGACTATATGTAAAATACCTAGATATGATGATGACTCCATGTTCCTAATAGTGTTTTACACTATTGTTATGTGACTCTTTACTTTGTTTCTGAGACATTTGAAGTATAAAGCATTCATTAAAAACAATAGTCTACTTGATTGAACTTTGGTTTATATGCGGTATATTTACGCTAATGTATTTGAATGTACAGTTTTTCCATGTGTGAAAATATGTGTATAATGTAGCTTATTACACAAAAAGGTACAAAGTACTTGGCCTTCAGGATACAAAATATTCTATTTTAAAGCAGAAAGACAAATGAAACATGGAAAATCAGATCCTATCCACTAATGGGTTTCTTTATTCCTAGCTATCTTTACATTTTAAGCTAATATCACAGGAGTAAAAAGCTTGAAACAAGGTAAGCAGAAAAATTTTAAAATATTGTTTCTCTTTAGCTGTATTTTTTGGAATTTGAGCATAAAAATAAACTGAGAAATCGTTGAATAAGTTCAAAATTACTCGGCTTTCTTCTCATTATATAGCTTTCACTCAAATAGAAAAAATCAAGATTTTCTTTGCCGAGGAGTTAGTAAAGGATTAGCAAAATGAAAAGGTTTTTATCATTTTTTTTCTTTTCACTCTTTCTGAATTATTCATATGGTTGTTATTAAGAAAGTAATGATTACTGAGCAGGAAGTCCCAGTAATTTTCTTTATTTTTCTTTATTTTTTTAATTTGTCTAAAATGCATCATGACAACAACAACAAAAATTTTCCCTTGCATTACGCCAAAGTGTGAGACTAACTTAAAAGTCTATATGCATAATATTTAATGACAAAATCAACTTCTTAGAATACAATAACAGAAAACAGGATGTCTAATATTAGTAGAGCAATATTTCCAATATTTGTCCCTGCTACTAAAAATACATATTCTTAGCAAATCCCAGAGGTAGTGAAAGGCCAGGTGGCTCTTGGAACTGTTCCAACATGTATGATGGATAAGAGTAATGTTTTCAGTCAAAGCAGATCAGTTCTGCACTGGCACCTGTTCAGTCCAGCAGAAGTCAGAGCTGGTTCCTGAACTAGCAATTGAAACCTGTGTTAGCAAACTGCTACTTTCACTCCTTTCATCTTCAGGAGCCCTTTTTTCCATTCTTGCCAAGGCTTTGAGCAGAAAGTCCCCTATTTTTCTGCCCAGCCAATTTACTGCCCCTGTCTTGGCTGTTGCTTTTTTGGCAAGATATCCCTGAAGCATTTGGTGATCAGAGAAAACTAAGCTGGATGAGGCTTCCCTACGTTTTCCTAGACTCTCCTTATATTTTGCATGTAAGAGAGAAGGCTCACTTCTCCCTTCAAAAAACGTTTTTGAATTTGTCATCATGTCACTTGGCAAATCACTCTCCTGGCACTTCAACACCTTCAAGACACAACACTAGGGGAAATGACACAACGCTAAGGAAATGACATTAGCTGACTGTCCTCTCTACCTCTCTACCAAAGAGAAGGGAACCCTCAAAAAATGAAAAATGGGTTCATGTTCTGTCTTGTAGCACTATTTTTTTTCTTATCTGCCAAACTTTATGCATACTAGGACAGATAAGTGAGGATAATAGATCTTTGAAACTGGGACATGTTTTTCACCTCTGGTAAGAGAGCTATAAGTAAAAGCTTTGTGAAACCAACAAAAAGACCATGTTTAACACCTATTGTAAATACATTTCTGAGAAAAAAAAATGGTGTAACTAATAGGATTTGCATGGATATCTTTAATGCATATATTCATACAAAAGGCATCCTTTTGGAGAAAAGGCATGCCTTATGGAGAAAGCAGTTTCTCTGATGATCAAAACAGTTCCGTTCTGCAACATTTATGAATTGTTTGTGGTATTGTTAGATCTTTCATTTTGTTGTTTTTAATCTTGTCTTTTTTCTTTATTTTGTTTTCTTTCAGGGTTGATCTTTTTCCATTTCTATTATTTCAGTTTGGCCATCTCTCTAGCTCTACCTTTGACTCGTATCTAACAACAAATGAAAAGTTTTTATTTGATTGGTTTGTTTTGTTTCCTGCCTGCCCAGCTTTGAAAAGGACTGATAAGTGTTATTTTCCCCTGTGACCTTAGATTAGGAAAATAAATGTACAAGTGTAACTTCTGTTTTCTAACAAATAAAAGTATCTTAATTATGACACAAGCCTACTGTTTTAAGTGTTGAAACTTCTCCCCAGTGCACCTTTCTTTTTTCTAGTTAGTTTTCTAGTATGTTGAGTCAGGGTTTTTTCACTAATCACAAATATATAAAAATATCACTAGTGCACCCTTTCTTCATTTCCCCATTTCCATTTCCCCATTGCTGTTTATTAATTGCTTATTAAAATGGTCATTTAAATATTGCTTTATGGTAACTGATATTTTTAACAAAACAAGAATTTGAACACCTATGTAAGATATTTAGGTTTTTTAAAGCTTGCCTCCTTTTATTATAACAGAAATCTGTTATGCATTTTTGATTTCAGACAGATGCTAAAGGTAGTTCTAAAGGTGAAAGGTAGTTCTGAACCATTCATTATAAATCTTTCCATTTTTTCAAATACGTATGATTCTTCATCATTTTATACTGTGATGGCATCCAAGTGGCCCACTGAGGATATATGCTCCAGTGCACTAGATGCTGCAGAAACTTAGGAAAATATTGTTCCTCTCTTGAAGAAGATTCACCTGCTCCTGCATGGACAATCTGTACTCAGTTAAATTGGATGTTCGTTCACATGCTTATAGTCATCATTATCAGGAGCTAACCTGACACAAGAGAACAGAAAGTACAGTGCTTTTAGCAAAGACTGAAAAAGTGAGAAAGGATAGCAAGTTCACAAGGTTCACAAAATCACAAATTCACAGCTTCACTGTAAGGCCATAAAGGAGACTTGTGGTCAATTGATCTGATTTTCACTGTACTTCAAGCAACAAGGCTCTCCACACAATATTTGATTTTGAAATAATGTTTATATTCTAAAAACACATGGGACCTTTCCCAGGATGGAGAATCCACAGTTTTTGTTCCAGTAGTTAACTACACTAGTTATTATCTAACTCCACCTTATTTTATCCTGAATTTGTATATTATAGAAATGGAGATATTTAGCTAGGCTTTCGTGCATTCTTTATATCAAAATATGTGAGTTCAAAACCTGTTTCATTATTAGTTTAAATTTGTCAGCTTCTATTCACTGGTTCTTGCTGGTTGCTAAACGGAAGACTCCACTTCAAAAAGTAGTTCTTCTCATGAGTACCTGTTCAGGGACTGTGATCAAGTTACCCTTTGATTTCCAATTTGATAAACTAAGTAAATGGACCTATTGAAGTCTTTCATTGTAAGAGATGTGTGCGAGTCCTTTAATCATGCACACATGTCTTCTCCGAACACCTTCAGCACTGTTTCTGACAGCTCCACAACACTTTATAGCATTTTCATGTAAGTCAAGTCAGATATCATCATCACTTAGCCATCATTGGTTTCTTATAGGAAGTTTATATACTTTGGCTATCGACGAAACACCCACCATTCACTTTGAAACACAGAATCCTTTCACTGTTATTTCTAAGTAGTGGGAAGAGGTAAAAACAAAAACAACAAACAAACAAAGATACCTTTCTGCCAGTAAGAGAACAATTTCTTTCAACATTCAGCTTGCAAGCCAGCACCACTGCCATAGGAGAATAGCAGCGGATCGTATTACCTGAAAAGGCAGTTGCTTTGAAATTGTAATAGAGAATTAAAAAACATGTTGTTGCTTGAAGCATGTTAATGTTGATTTACTACCCAATAAATACAAGCTTCCACTGAGGCTTATAGGCCAATGGAGGAAAACAACACAAAGCTACTTATGTAATTAGTTATTTGCCTAATTACAAGCTGTGGCTGATTAGAGATGTTTATTGTGACTTTCATGCAGTGGTTTCATTCCCTGTGTCTAAACCTGGGAGTCAAAAAAGCTTCAGTCTAGGCTGCCTGCAGGATTCTACAAGAATTTTTAAATTTTAGCAAAGACATCACAGACAGTTCTTTTTTACCCCAAATTGCTATGTAAAAGCATATAACAATATTGGAAACCACCTCTGGTTAAATATTCTTCTGCTACAAATTTATTGATTTAATGTCTGGCATTATACCATCATACAGGTAAAACACTCTCTTACATGACAGGTGCACCTACTATGGAATATTGCATTAAGCTAATACTTCCTACATGCTTAGATTGTGGCTGGCTTGTATCATCCACTTGAACAGTACAGCCCAGAGGAAGAGCACTGTTATTATCTTCTGCTTTCCTCACATGTCCAGATTATAGTCTTCTGCAGCACATGTTCTAAGAGGTAACTGAAATGGAAAAGCTAGATCTGTTCAAATTTTTACCAAAAAAGGACAGCATAGGATTTTTTTACGGAAAAAGCTGGGTCCATCCAAGGTTGGATTTAGCTGTTTCTGATGTCACTTAGAGGAAGAGATCCTGGACTTGTGTGTACATGGACAAGGAGTTCATCTAGGAGAGAAATTGAAAAACCAGAATGAACAAGATTAAAGAGAGCAGCAAGGAGGGAGAAAACCTCTCCCCAAAACAAAAAAAAAAAAAAAAAAAAAGAAAGAAACAAAAAACCACCACCAAAAACAAAACAGAAAAAAACCCACAAAACTATGTTGTGGATGGAAAATTATGCTGTAAGTATAAGTATTCTTTTTCCTTTCTTCCTTCCTTTTATTTCTTCTTGAGTTGTTTCCTTTTCTCTTTGCCTTTCATTATGCTGACCCCTCCTTTCCCACTTTTTCTCCTCTTTTCCCTTTCTTCCCCAATTCACCTGTCCTTCCTCCCCTCCATTCCCCCTTTTCCCCCTTTTTCTCTTTGTTTTCTCTCTCTCCTGTGCTGTAGATCTGCGGTCAGCCCAAGTAATGCAGTTGTCTCTTGCCCAAAATGCAGCTGGGAACCATAACGGCTAGTGCTATTACAGCTGTTAATAACAGTGGGATGACTTAGGCTTCACCTACCTGAGAGACGGCCTTTCTCACTTCCTAGGTCAGACTGCTATTTAGGCTGCTGTCAGAACTGCAGCTGGTAGGAGCACTTTGATCAGATAGCCAAGGGACAGAGAGAGAATGAAAAAAATAATTGGTGTAACCTGACAAACCTGAAACTCTGACTCCCATCGCAGTGGGAGACAAATCCTGAGTGCTGGTGAGAGGGAGTGAAGATTTTCAGAGGTGAACAGACCATGACTCTCCCCTCCTTACCCAGATCAGTTCGAAGCGGGGCAAAAGCATTTTTGAGCGTTCTTTGCAGAAATATATGGTGATATCCACATCTTGACCACAAGAACTATGCTTGAAATGTATCCATTTATAAATAAAATTGTTGCTGGCCTTGTAGTCTTACTTTTGGTTCTGCACATGTTGTCCCAGGTCCAAGACAGCACTTTGGCTGTGCAGCTCACTTGCCTTCTTCAAAATGCCTCAAACTAAATAATTTTAAAAAGCTTCTGTAAACTCACCCTTTCATGCTTTTATATTCTTCACAATATTCAGAAAAATATACAGAAATTAGGAAGATATCCCTCCCACCTCTGTCAGAAAAACTGTTAATGTTTTGGATACACTTAATTTGCTGGCAAGATCCATTATCAGCAGTTGTTCCATGTGACACTAGGCAGTTTAATTAACCAGGGGTGAAACTCTCTTTCTATTCTGTATGGTATCCATAGTTTTTGTCATTACTCCAAAAGTTCCCCTTTCCTTATTCTTCCCCCAGCTTCATATGTTGAGCATGATGTCATATGGTATGGGATATCCCTTTGGCCAGTTGGGGTCAGCTGTCCTGGCTGTGTCCCCTCCCAGCTGCTTGTGCCCCCCCAGCCACTCACTGGTGGGGTGGAGTGAAGAGCAGAAAAGGCCTTGACTCTGTGTAAGCACTGCTCAGCAGGAATGAAAACATCCTTGTATTATTAACATTGTTTTCCGCACAAATCTAGAACATAGTCCCACACCAGCTATTATACAGAAAGTTAACTCTACGCCAGACAAGATCAGCAGACGCTCATAATTAGAAAATATTAGTTCTGCAAAGAACATTACAGCATGTTGTTGTTGTGTCACTAATTGCACTGTCAGCATTCAGTCTGTATATTTTCCTAATAATAACTCAAATAATTCCATTAATTCAGCTCATTAATGTTTTTAATTCACAAATTAGTTCTTTCTATAATCAGCAATTTTCCTTCATTATCTTACAAAACTTTCTTTACTTCCATCTGAGCAAGTGTAGGAGACAAAATTAATGTAAGGCATTAGAGAATGAATACACATATTCTCACTCCTATGGGAAAGTAAGTTATTAATAGTATATTTTAGCTATAATTAGAATATTTTCATGTTTGGATTTTTCTTTTTCCACAGAGTCATTTATCTGGACAACTGATGGCTTAATCAAATCACTAGCTCAACTGTATTGTCCAACACAAGAATGTAGAGAATATGGCTTGTTTCCACAGTTCTGGCACAGGTGTTGTGTTTGACCCTGAAAGCACATGGTAAGTCTGGTGCGTATTTCTAGGCTGGACTTACTATGCATCTGCAGGTCAGCCAGGATGATGCCATCGATCGAAAATCACAGTGACTGGACAAATCTGCCAGTTGCTTGATAGTGTTGCTGACTTTAATGGAACCTGAAATTCATCAGTGTCATTTACACATTAAAAATCAGAAAAAGTAGAATATCGAGAAAAATTTGTAACAGACTTGTTAATGGTAGTCCTAGGGACAGCAACCAATAAGCCAAATCATGTTTGTGGTTTATGGACCTCTGGAACCCACATTTTATTCCTTTTGTGATAAGGGAGAGACAACTAAGATAAGCAAGTTTATATATAATGTAAGGTAATACACATGTATGAATTTTTAGGGGTATCTGCAACACAATACAAAATGCGTTAGCAGTCTAGAAATCAAAATAGTGGAAAGCTACAGATGCAGATATACCCTATACATAGCACCACCATCTGTTAATTCTGCCACAGCCCGTCTTGTCTGAATCCCTTAGTCACTATAACATAAATAAACTGTAACCATCATAATGAGTATACAAAACCATTCAATATTCTTTTTTAGATAATAAGGGCGATCATTTAGTTAAGTAAAAAAAAAATGCACCTTATAGAGAAAATTCCCAGATATGTTTGTATTCTTGGAACTTCTTTCTTTCCTTTTTCTACATTTTGCACACATACACCCCACACTCCAAAACATTTTTCTCCCAGGCTGAGACCTCTTCTACTAGTTTATCCTAGAGCAAATGTCTATTGCTGAGTTGTTATGAAGCACCGGAAAGAGGCGTTTATAATGAAAATGTCAGTGACACTATAATAACTTCCAAATCATATTCCTATAAAATATGCAATAGTTCTTGTTGCACTTAGGGCAATTCTGTTTCCTTAGCTCCTTAGCTTCTTAGCCTGTCCTTTTAGGCTGACAAAATCTGCTGAAGTACTCTAAATCTTTATGTTTTCCTGTTCTCAGGTCATAATCAGTGTTCTATGATAATATGGTATATAAAATGTGAAAAATATTTTGCTTCCCTTTTATTTCTAGAAGAAATGTGAAGAAGCATGTTCTAGAGAAATTACTGTCAGATTACACATCATTTCTTTGTATATTAGTCATTCCTCTGCTATTAGCTCCTAAATTAAAATAAAACTACTCCCTTCTGTTTATTAACAGATATATTTTTCTCAATGCCAGTAACCTCACCTATGAAATCACCTATACAAATGCTCAAAAATAATCCAAAGCAGAGCGGTTTTTGTCATTTTGACTGATTCAGAGAGCTATGTCTCTGACTTCTTCCCTTTGATCTTGCTGTTTCTAGGTCCCTTCTTCTGAGTTCATCATGAATGTTAATAGCAATAGAACTTGGTGTTACACCCTGCTGCTCAGCCAGTTTGAATGTTGCTAGGTACCATGCTGCTCTCTTTCAACCCCTTAGGGAAGTTTACAGCTAGTTAGTCCTGCAAACATTATTCCACTCCCTGGGAAGGAAATTATCTTCTAATCTCTCCCTTTTTTTTTTTTTTTTTGGTTACAGTTTGCTTATTGCCTCTGATATGGTGTCAGTGCTGAGGTTACAATGACTGCCTTTAAATCCCATGACGTTTCCTCAAGGTTGTAAGGTTTATGCTGGCTTTCCTGAGGGCTGGCTGTATTCTATGATTGAGAAGTAATTTTCCTTAGCAGGAGACTGATGTAGGCAACTGCCCTTCATGAGTTACAAGGGATAAAACCATTCAAAACTTGATGGTGGATGTGCATTAATACAGTAGCTTTTCATAAGGTTTGGGTATTTTTGTTATGTTACAGTCAAATGAAAATTATTGTGTCACACAAAAGGAGTTTTAGATTAAAATAAGAAAACAGAATAGAACAAGAGAAGTTTGGTGGGATCTGACTGCAGATGCATGGATGCACAGGATGAGCTTGTGAGGAGACCACAAGCAATAGACTTGGCTCTTCTGATCAGCTAAGAGAGCGCTGAAATATCATGGGGATCATATCAGTTAATTGGTACTATCAATACAGTTTTATTAATTGCTTATTAAACTGTAGATCAGATCTTAGCAGGTTGTGGGGCAGACTAAGAAAAACGAAGCATGTTACTCCACTAAAAGTAGCACATCTGGAGCTCCACTTTAAAGTTACTAGAGTCTCACAATGAGCATTGGGATTTCCCCTAATACAGAATCAGCATCAGATAAACGGCGAGATCCTTAGGGCTTCTTAACGTAAGTTTCCCCCACCTGCTCTGGCTTGCACTATTGGCAGTAGAAAAAGCAGAGCTCATTTTCCAATATATTGTCTGTATACGGATATTAGAGATCATGGATAATCTAGTTTCCACTACTAACAGACAAGACAATTACCTGGAATACCAAGAAAGAAAGTGGTAACACTGATTATAAAATTTCTATTGTAAATTCTTTTCTTTTTATCAAATAGACTTATCTTCATCAAACAAAATGAAAGGGAAAAAGAAAAAAGAGTAATTTTTCAGACAATTGATTCCAATGATATAAATTACATAAAGAAACGTCTTCACAAGTGTATAAATTAGTTAATCTCACACACCTGTAACTATGATTAGTTTTCAGCCTTCAGACATAAATTAGTTTTTAAGGTCTTTCTTCTCTGAAGTGTACATTCCACATAATTTTTGTACATATTAGTAGGACAAGGTTTTTATAACTTGTTGCTTGCACAAAATGCCAGTAAATCAGTAAAGTTTACTTGCTATGAAACAAAACTGTTCTTCCTATTTTAAAGGGTCCAGTAAAATTAGAAAGGAGCTCATAATGTCAAAAAAACGTATTAAAATCCCCAAAGAAAAAGAAAAGCTGTGTTGTAGACCCTTATTTTTCAATACTGAATTATAAATGACATTATGCATAGTTACTTAGTAACTGGCCAGTATCTGAGAGCAATATATGTACCCAGATCTGAAAATATTGATTATACTACTCCCTCTTACAATACTGACAATTCTATTGGGAAGATAAAGTTGGAATTGCCCATCACTGTTATCAAGCTCAGTGGAGATAGTCTAAGAATGGAATTTCTGTCCTAATATTTCAATATTTGTTTTCAACCCAAAAGAGTATTAAGATGTATGATACTAAAGGTGTTCATGAAACAAAGCAGTTCAGAAAAAAAAATAAATTATGTCAAGATGAGATGTTTTGACATTTTTAACTGATATGAAAAATTTTCCTTTGAAAAGTTAGAACATCTTACATTATGGATTAATACCAAGATAAACTTTGGTGTACTAATGAGATATGAGAACTGTCTATGGATCCAATGAACAGACATTATGTTTGTGATACTGTCCGTGTATTGTAAAGCATGTATCAACCTGTTTATATTCATAGGAAAAACAAAGAAAGTAGTGATACTACTACTATATTCCTGATGGGAAAAATTCTTTTTATTAGCATTTTACTTCTGCTTAGTAAAAGTATTCCACCAGTGTCAAGGAAGAGATAAACAGTATCTTATGCTTACTGTACTTGTTTGCCTCCCCTCCCTTCCCCTTCTCTCCCTTCATGTCCCTTCCTCTCCCATCCCTTTTTCCTTTCCTCGCCCTTCCCTTTTTCCCTCTCTTCTCTTCCCTTCCCTTCCTTTTTTTTTTTTTAATGTAATATTCTTTCCCATAGAAGTGTAAAAGGTTTTACCCAAGAAACTGCCTATAGTTTTGTGGGTACTTAAAACCCTACTCCAGTTCATACAGAATATAAAGTAAGTATAAAAGCTGTTGGCATTTCTGTATTTTATTCAGCAAATAGGAAAAGAATGAGAATCCTAATCTGAGAGATCAAAACAAGTTGTTCTGATTTGCTTCATACCTTTTACTTTGAAATATTGATGGAGCCACACCTAGCAGAGCCATTATAATCAGATAAGGTTATCCCATGCTATTTTTCTGTATTATGCAACCGAGTATTTTAGAGATGAAGACTTGGTAGTTTGACCACTTAACTTTAAGAGCACTGCTCCATTGTAGACAATAGTAATTATATCTCTTCTGCTCAACTCAGTAGGATTAGAACTGTAAAGCTCAGTCTGTTCCTATCAGTTAAGTAACATGTATTGTGTTTTGCAATTTAAGTGACAGATTCACAGCTCGGGTCTTATTAGCTTGATATGAAAATTATTTGACAGTTCATGGTTTTTTCACCCAGCTACACTGTCACAACGGTGTGAGAGATATAGTAGTCTCTAAGGTTCATATGGCATATAACAGGAATGAGAAACCTCTTCCTTCATCTTCAGCGTGACCAGCATTCTTCCCTCTCTCCCCCACAGCTTGTCCCTCTGCCATGCTGTGAGTGCACCAAGTTTTAGAGCACCTAAATTAACATTAATCTTGAACTTGTTTTTTTTTGTCTCAGTACCATGCAGACCAGACTGTCAGTGCAACCTTTTTGATGGGTTGTACAGACAAGATGAGGTAACAGGTTGCTACTTTTAAGCAGCTAAATTTCAAAACTGGCTGATGAAATTTAGGTGGAATTTTGTTTTAAGTACCCTCTAAACCCCGCATGGCATGGCTGGGAAGTGGTATGATGTAATACGAATATCTAAAATACCTACACCCATTTGTGTTAGGCAGTATCATCAGAAGTTCATTGTTCCCTCCCCAGTCAGGTGAAGGGCTCAAATTAGTGAGTTTTCCTGTTTTCCTCCTTCATTTGTCAGTTCCTTTCCCTTAAAACATACAAAGTTTTTTGCAGTGAGTAGAGAGGGAGGAAGGGGCAAAAAAGAGAAGTAAGCAAAATTGTCTTGGACATGACATACTAGTACACGTTAAAGAAAATGTTGCTTCAAAATATTGACATTCTTTAAGAAAAAAGTACTTATTGAATAGGCAGAAATGTTCCTAATTTTAGTATGTTGTTACTACTCAAAACATGTCCTGGAAAACAGAAATTAATCACAGATATTTCAGTTTTATCAAACACACTGTTTTCTGCCAAAAGAAGTTTTGACAACTGCTTTGGCCTTCACAGCCTTTGACTTTTTTTCCACCTGGTCTGCTATATAGGACAAAAAAGACTCCTTTTATCTCTACAAGCACAAAATTATGTTTCTCAGCTCGTGTATACATAACTGAGAGTGCTAAATGCAGGGAAACTCTGCTAATCTCTCATCTAAGAACCTGTCTCAGTCTAGCAAGAATTAAACTTAAGTGAATTTTTGCTGTCATAGAAATCATACTTTACTACATCTCACTTGCTTTAGCTAGATATGTTTGATAAAGACCAAATTGGGTCATTACACTCAGGTACTCATTATAAACTTGTTGGATCACCCTCAACATCCAAAGATTCTAGCATGAATTGTGTGTTTGAATTACAGCTTATAATTAAGGAAGACATCTAGTCATGATTTAAACCTCTGTGTGTCAGAGTGTTCATCTGTTGTCCGTTCCAACAGTTTAACTGGTCTTTCATTTTTAACTGATTTCAATTTCTGGTCATAGGAGCTTATTATATAACTTTGTCTACTAAGTTAGAGCTCTCATAACACATGTCATCTCTTCAGCTAATTAAGCTACGGCAAACAAAAAAACTCGTGGGCAAGATAACTTTTTTCCTAAGTTCATATTAGAAAGTCAAAGAATAAAGTGTGTTAGATTTTGTAACAAAAGAACTCATGAGGGATTGTGTTCTTCAGGATTATCAGTCTGAACTGTGGGTCTAATACAGTAAAGAAGTATCAATGTACGTGCTTGTTAATTTACGTTAAGAATAATGAAAAACACCCTGCTTGGTTAGCATTACTTCTGGTTTAGCTCTTATGTGAGCTCATCAGGGAAAAAAGATAATTATATATTTTGGATTTACAGGGATTTTCAAATTTAAAATACCTTGACCTTCAAAATCATTAAAAGATGACTTGACCTTGCTACCTATTTTAGAATGTTAAAATTGTGTACCTTCTCTGGTCCTGAAAAGGCAATCCTGACTGTCTTCAAAAATACCTCCAAATGCACAGGTAAACTTCCACTTTGTTATCTGTGTCATACATGAAAGGTGAACATTTCATGGGAAGGTTTGAAGATTTATAATGAATCAAAGATATCACAGCTGTACGTGAAGAAAAAAATCTGATCACCGCTTTTTATCAACTTACTGTAGCCCTTGAAGAATGAGGGCAGTTAGCTGTGCTGCAGTCATTTTAGCCTCTTTGTTTATGTATGATCTTACTTTTTCCTCTTCAGCTCATATAACTGTTGAATGCATCTGTAGTCTTTTACATTCAGGAGAGAAAGCAATGTTATTTAATATTGCTTCCAGGCCTTAGAAGGAGATACTTTCTACTACTAAATCAAAACATTGTATTCTATATTTTTATTGTATCAATCTCTCCAAAGCTGTTTTTGCTCCAACAAAGGAATTTGTATCAGACCTGGAAGTTTCTATTCTGTGATTAATGTCACATCAAATTCCTCAAAACTAAAGACAGGCATTGATAGATAATGGAATTTTTGTAGTAATATTAAAACACATGAAGTTGATCAGACTGGAAAAACCATGTAAAACTTGAAAATAAATATTGTCACGCACCCATTTGTAAATAACTGCTTTCATTTCTTAGACATCAAAATGCCTTCTCCTATGCTTAGAGTTTTTGTATGGATAACAAGATTAACATTAAACCCTGTAGTTTGCTTGAAAGGGACCGCATTTTAAGCAATACTGAGTAATTTAATCTTTCTTTTTTTTATTTTTTCCAAGTCATGTGCAAGTTCAGTAAGGTTTTACTTCTGAAAAGTCATTTTTCCTATTAAACTTTTTTATACTAGTGCTATGCCCCATGTGGTTTTAAACAGACCAATAGTAAGCCATGATTAATAGCAATAACTCCAGTAAACTCTTCATCTAGATGACATCATCACACTAAACCTTCAGCTTCTTGCATGGATTTAAGAAGTGAAGCGTGGTTCACAGCAGATAGAAGAAACATATGGTGAATTTTATTAGTCTTCTGAGGCAACTTGAAAATCCCAGGGACTTCTGTGATTGCTTTTTTTCCTATTATATCCACAACATTATAGAAACCATACCTAGTATAGTAGAGTGATGAGGAAGATGCAGATTATTCTTGCCTGCAGAAGGTATATTATTCAGTTAGACCTTGGTGCCATACTGAGAGGAAAACTCAGACAATAAATGCCACAAAGCATGTGAGCAGCAGGGAGGCATGAGTACAGTCCTGGTAAAGTGCTCGAAAGTGGAAATCAAAGTAAGCAGATAAAAACAGACATTGGTCTGGGCTTTTTAATCAGGCGCCTGGAGCAAAGCTGAGGCAGGAATGATAAATCTGTGGCTATGTTATGGCACAGAGGGAGCACTGCAGTCGATCAGGTCAATGTTTATGTTAACTGTGGTGGAAATCATTGAACATTCACCTTTCACCCTTGCAAATGAATCAGCAGGTTAGAAACTGTTGTTAATTTATGAAATAGCATGCAATCTCACTAACTATGTAGATGGAAACTGAAAGGTAGGCAATTTGAAACAATCCCTGGTTTAGATGGGGTGTTGATATAGTGAAATGCATAATGTGAATGTGAGTTGGCATTTTGAAACATCCATTTGCAACAAAGTAACAGGCAATTAGGAGGAAAACGCACAAATTTGGGCTGATGCTAGATAGCTTTACTAATACTTAAAGCACCTAGATAAAAGGCTGCATTTTGACGAGCTGAGCTCCTGGTTCTGGCCATTGAACTACAGATAGTCAAGCTGCAGTTTCTGGTCTCTAAATAAGTTTTCATGAGCAACTAAGACAACAAACAGAAAACATTCCTATTTGATTTCAAGTTGTCTTCAACACATCATAGCAATTCTTTTGCTGAGTCACACCAAGTCCTCAGTGAGTGACCTAAAAGAAGGAGGCATACAAATGACTGTCAGTGGAGAGGTTTTCAAATATCTCCTCCGTGTGAGCTCAGACCTTCCTCAACTTCCCCCGTGTGTAGACCAGACACTAGCAAAGGCTATCTACAGAAGCTGCTATTCACCCTAATGATGGATTGTAAATAGCATTAACAGAGTAATCTGGAGGATCCCCATTAGCCACACTCACTAGCACTCTGGGAGTGCTGTCTGCTGGGTCCTCCCAGAAGACCCTTGGGGTCATAACTCAAATCAGTCAGTCACCTACCTCAAGGATTTCCTCACTGCCACAAGACAAACTTCCCCAAGGATGGAAACAAGGAGTTTCAAATTATGTCAGTCCTCTCTGAAAATAACTCACTTCCCTGCAGAGCTGGAGAACACAACACTCTTCACAGTGCTCTGTCCCTGAGGTAAGCAACATCACCTTCAGACACAGGGAAACACAATTATTCTGCTAATGTTTGTAGGTGAGATTGCAGGATATTTTGAGTTCTTTTTCTGGCTTTCCTCAGATTTTGTCCATTTCCTCCATCTAAACCTAGTCAGCTCCTGACAATTCCCAAATTGGAAATGTTGATTTTCACAGCTGCTGCATTGTTTGCTCTCAACAGTGAAGAATTCCAGATTTCCTCAGAAATAGCACTTAAATCCCCTGCTGCATGTCTTTTTAAAGGCCACCTATCTACAGGGTTTAGGTGGTAGTCACTACCTACTATGATCTAGTACCATGCCTGTGACTAGCATAAATGTCATAGATGCCAAGCAGAAGGCAAAGAACAGAGGTGGATTTATGTTTACACTGAGGGAATTTTCTGGAGAACTGGAAAGAAAACTACAAAATTTCTTCATGCATTATCTTTCCTGCAACATCCTCCCCTCAATATTACAAACATAACATTAGTATACAAGCTAAAAAGACCAACTCAACAATTAATGTCAACAGAAGCAGCTGAGTATCATTGAAGCTGATACATGGATTGCTTCGACTCGTTTTGGATACTTGTTATATTTTATCTCCTACCTGAATTAAGTCTACACTCATTAATCATAGTCTGATTATGTTGGAGAACATAGAAACTGAAGGAAGGAAGGATTGCTTGAATACAACCACTGTGGCTACACAAAGAAAGTGTATACCACATTCAATAGGGAGATACATACTCTGTAGAAAGATTTTTGCAAAACTTAAGCTTTCAGCAAAATAATCAGAGGACAAAAAACCTCCATTATCTTCAGGGATAAGTACAATGAAACGTCGAACAAGGCATTGAAACTAGTCTGAAAAAAGCCTTTTGAGTACATAGAATAGGTAACTCAATAAAGAGGTCATTGTGTAAATTACAAATAGCATGAACCTGCTAGATGCAACATAATGATCCACAGGTTATTAAAGACAAGAAATGCCATGTCCTCATTTTGCAGACACATTCTGACATGCTGCAGTGATTTATACATCTTAAGGCCAAGAGTATGATAGCTGCAACAACCTCTGTACAAGTTTCCATCAGCTTGAGTGGATACACATTGTCACAGATTATGGAATTCACCTTTCTAAGTCCTACACTTACAAGAGGGCTAAATGGAACATCTGTCAGAAAGAAAACTTTGAGAGTACAATGGCCTCAAATGAGAAAATACATTCTGATTAACATCTTCTGTTTTTACTTATGTTCTTTTTCATAATTATCTGATGATTATTGGAGAAAAGATGCTGCACTGGATGGACCAGAGGATTAATTTATTATGATTTCTGTAGGGAAACCAAACCAAACTAAACCAACCAGTCCAGACCAAACCAAACCAATCCCCCCACCCCGATTTTCTATCCTTTTTATTCTGAAGTACGTTTGCAGACTTTATATTTACCTTTCTTTTGCATTCTTTGGAATGATTAGGAGGCCCACAAAACAGACACAGCTGATAAATGAAGAAGACCATTGTGCTTCAGCTACTGCCAACAATGGGCAGAGACTGGCAGTCAGAACCAACTGCTGCTGCGCTCCAAGGACATCTTGTCAAGTGTTAGCCTCTGACAATCACATGATATAGTTACATGTTTTATGATAGGAATATAAATAGAATAGCAATAGCAATAGAAATTCCTTACAAAGTCAATTACAGGAAGAATTGTAGGATTACAATATAGAATTCACCATGTGAGTGTTGAACAGATGAAAGAGAGAGAAAAAGATGCCCAGGTCATCTAGGCAGATATTGAAAACTGCATACTTGTTGTAGTCTCAGGGAGCTTGATTTACTCCTGGTTTTGAAATTAAGCATGTATTTAATTTCATTTTCATTTTACTCCTTTTCAGACTTGTCTTATTTCCCATCCCTATTTTCTTTTTCTTAGGAATATCATTAAAATAAACGCCTACTATTAATATGGAAATTAAGTTAAGAATTTAAAATATACAGCAGTCAGGAAATTAAAATGTTAATATTTCCATGCAAAGACTAATTCTGGTGTAATACATAGACTGCACAATCTGCATGAAGGCATTTCTCAGTATGGCCAGTAATCCAAAATACCACAAACCATAAGTGTAGTGTGATCATGTTAATGTTGCCATGGGAGTTTTAACACTGTAATTCCTTGACCCATATACATTTGATTTCTCACGCAAATCACAATAGATGAGACTCTGAACTGCTACAAAATCATATAGTTGGACTGAAATTATTGGACTTATCTTGACCCATATGAACTGAAGCCGTACTTTAATGTAATTGGTAACTGTTCCATCTTTCCTTATGCACCAAAGCACCTCTGGACAATGGCTAGACCTTTTGCATTGTTGGAATATACACATAGAAAAAATAACCTTGTTATTTCATTAATAAGTGAAAAAATTAATAAACTATGGGCCAATGTAGGACAATCTTAATAGTGTTCATGACAGTTTCACTCCATGAATAAAATTATAAAATATAGATTCTGAGCCTAAAATATGTGGAAGACCTAATATCTGCCTTTGCAATTAAGCAGTAAGTTTTTAAAATGTCACCACTTAGTATTGGTATTGTAGGGAAAAGAAAAGCCTTTGCAGGATATAAGCAATAAAAATGAGATTCCTGTGGTGAAAGAATGTCAGGATAATGCAAGGTTTGGCTGGATCTGGAGATCTGAGATAACCCACATTGAATTAGGAGTTTAACCTCCAATTCTGCATAGTTGAATTTTCCAGCTGAGGTAGCTTGATCTTTGACATTGGGCAACCACAGCATTTTCTCCTTGAAATTTTTTTAGAAAACCTAATTCATACTATATATAAAAGAAGTTGGAGGGGGATCTTTGTGAAGGAATTAATATTCTATGGCACATCACTCCATCTTTACTAACTGTTCTTATAATTTCTTATATAGATGAGTGACATTTTGTTCAGAAGAAACAGGAGTTTATAAAATTCAGAACACTGTCGTACTCTAGTCATCCAGAAGGCAAATGTAGTACAGAATATGGTCTCTTTAGTATCTTCTTCCACTCAGACAAGGCCAGACTTTATTCTTCCTCCTGCTTCTCATACTGTGATGAAATAAATTACCATGAAGTATGTTATTTAGTGCCTCCAGTAATCCAGTACTTTTGTGAACTGGACACTGGTTAAGTTGTAATCAGCTAGTCCATTCATTAATTTTGATACATGGTCAGCTGAGAAAAAGTTAATCTCTTAAAATGGTTTATCATGAAAACCCTTCTTGGATTTGCTTTAAGTGGGTTCCTCTTTTGAACCTACTCAAGAAGTAATGTAACTATGGTAACAATATAGCAGTGTAAGACGGACATCACACCATTAGAGTGTGTCCAGGGAAGGGCAACTAAGACAGTGAAAGGTCTTGAGGGCAAGAACTACCAGGAGTGTCTGACCTCACTTGGTTTGTTAACCTTGGAGAAGAAAAAGTTGAGGAGTGCCCTCATCACAGTCCACAACTTCTTCAAGGTGGGCGGTGGCTGGGGAGGTGCTGATCTCCTCCCTCTGGTAACCAGCGAGGAAATGGAATGAAGATGCATCAGGGGAAGTTCAGACTGGACATGAGGAAGAGGTTCTTCACTGAGAGGGTCAGTCACTGGAATGGGCTCCCCAGGGAAGTGGTCAAGGCACCAGGCCTGTCACAGTTCAAGGAGTGTCTGGATATTGCTTTTAGTCATATAGTTCAGTTTTAGGCAGTCCTGTGAGGAACAGGGAATTGGACTCAATGCTTTTTATGGGCCCCTGGCAACTTGAGATACTCTATGTTTCTATGATTCTGCAAAATATTCTACTACAATAAAGCTGACTCAATAAGGGCAATAACTGAAAATTCTTGCCTAAAGAAAAGGAAGGTGAATTTTAAATCTGCATTTAAAAAGCTTTAAAGAGGAATAAAGCAAAGACACCACTCAGGCACCGTAAGTGAAAAAGTGATACAGCCTGAAGGGGAAAATTTATATAGAACTTACTCAGACAACCTGCTTAGCTTTCAGTCCTTGTCAGGGACTCAATTCTTTGCTCAAAAAAAAAAAAAGACCTCTTAACAGCTCAGGCCTTCTAAACGTGCTTATTCATAATCAGGCAATAGTGACAGGAAAGAAGAGTACCCTGCCTTGTACAGGGGAAAGGATGAGTTAAATGAATTCATGAAATCCAGACCAAAAATGAAGTGGAACATCTAAAGACTAGCTTTGTGCTGAATTATTTGGTATTTATTAGCACACGTACTGCTAGCTACATAATGACTTCTTATAATTATACTTATTAATGGAAGAAAAGCTGAGGAAGCTTTCTCTTTGGAAAATACTTGTGCATATCTGCACTCATATAGGCACAGATCATATCATAAATTTTATTTGCTCTTTCCTTTCTTGGCAGCCAAGATTCATATGAAAGCATCTTGCTTGCATGTGCTAGAAAAGCTTTTATTCTATCTATTAAACTTTAGATTTATTACTCTGTGGCTAAATATACTCATTACATTTTTTAGCATATAGTGGATTCACCATTCTTCCTTACCATATGAAATACACTAAAAAAGCATACAAAAAAATCCAAAGTACTTCTTTTTGTTTGAGTGAAGAACAGGCAAATTGGGAGAATTTTCAATTGTTGTTTAGAAGAACTGATTCTTTATCATTAATTTTAGTTTGCATTTATTTTAGGGGATATTTAGTTCTTATTATTAAAATAATATTAAAATAAGATTATGTTAATGCATTATTCATTTAAAATTCTCAGCAGAAACTGGTTTCAGTGACTCATGCAAGGTAACAGTTTAAAGAATTCAGAAGTATTTAAGGGACAATATTCTATTACTTATTGTGAAGGTAAATAGGGCTGCAAATTCATCCTTCCAAAAATAATTCCAAATATACCAATTGTTTGCAAAGAGTTTAGTAATTTGATCCATAAGTAGGGGTAGAAATAACTCTAGCTGACACACACACATACACACACACACACACACAATCTCCTGTATTAGAAGACTCCATGTCCTCTTTGTTTCACTGAGTGTTCACAGCTCCTCTCACCAGGAGAGGACTTCTTTCTAATGCTCTGAATATTCAAAGACAACCTTCAATTAAATGAAAAGCAATGTGGAGGTTTTTTTCTTATTTCCTGCCTGAAAATGTTGTTTGGTCACTGAACCCAGCATTTCAGTATGCACTGTGATATATATATACCATGCAATACATGGTTGTTCCTCTTCCATTTATTTTAAGGTCAGAAAGAAGCACTACGGTTAGCTGGTTTTGTCCCCAGTGAATCTCAATCTTATCCAGTAAACTCTCTGTAAGACCCAGCCTGAGCTATAACCCACCTAGTCTTGATTTAAGACTATCCATAATGCTTCCATAAGAGCTCTAGCTGTTAATAGCTGTGGCTGTTTATAATCTGCACATTATTTCTCCTCTACCTGCTTCAGTGCTTTATGGTAATATTTCTACTGGGTGTACAATGATTACTTGCAAGAATACAGTATAAACTCATAAAGTGAGTTTTCATCAATAAGCTAAATGTTCCCAAAATAGGGAGGACCTAACCACAGACCTACAATAAGTATGAATTTTGTTTCGTCCTATTAGAGATCCAATACTTTGTGACATATAACAGTATGATTTACTCCTGAGATATGTACTGTGGATTTTGTTTTGCATACAGGATGAATTTTCTAAGAATTTAGTAATGGAGAAGCATAATGTTGAAATAACAAGCATAATGTTGAAATTAATGGAAATTTTTTTATTTGTTTGTTTTCTTTAAGAAATAAGTTATTAGCCAGGGCATGATTATGTTTATTTACTTTTACTGTTGAACGTTGTTCAACAGTACTGTTGAACTGTTGAATTATGATGATTATCAAAGTTGTTTCCATAACGTGGCACTGTGGTGGCACTGAGAAAAGACCACATACTTCCCTGCAGGACATACAGATGCTGAGTCTTGGTAACAGAATTCCCACCCTTTGGAGACCTTTTATCATCAAAAGAATCAGTGACTCAAAGCAATACATTCAGAGAAAGTGCAGATTCAGAGTATTTTTAGCAACAGACTGAAAATACTTCACAGTTATTTTAACTATCCCAAAGGAAAGCTTTAATGTTAATCAATAATATTTAATATACCATTTCTACCCATCCTAAACTCAGACAAAAATATAATAACATCCAGACAACCTTCTGCAAAATACGGATATCTTACTTTTAACAAAAGGATGGAAGTGAAATATACAAAAGTATAAATTTCTGAAGCCATTTTGATGTAATCTGAAATTATAAACAGTACAAATCATGACTGCATGTGTATTGCAAAACATCACTACAGGTCTGAGTAAGACTTTTCTGTAAATCCTAAATGTGTAAGCTCTTCTATAAGATGCTTGTATTTGTAAAAAAAGAGTTATAAACTTTCCTTTGATAAATTTAATATTAATTATAAATTTAATATGATTACTTTTAGACTTCTCATACACATTCTACATTTTAATTCAAGTCTATCATATTTCCTGCTAGGAAATTGTGCATCTACTATTACAATTATTTACAGTATGACAAATGGATAATGTAATGTAATTTATATACTACAAACATTAGTGCATTTTATTCTAGTTGTACCAGCAGGTAGCAGCTATGTGTATACTGAGAATTTTTGTTCTGCAGGCTGGATATCCTCCTGGTCAGTATGCCGGTTCCAGATACAGCCTTGTTATGCATCCCCAGCCACAATCTGAGTTTACATTCAAGGTCCTTAGTTTCTAGGCTGCCAGAGGCCGAACTCATTGGTGAGATAAATTATCTCGCACCTCAGGGACAGAAACAAGCCACCTGTCACTTGTCAAAGAACCAGCACTAGTGCAATGGTACCTATTGTGCCACCATCCCACCTGCAGGCAAAGTGGCTGTTATGAAAGTGTAGCCATGGATAAATGTGATGGAAAATAGGCAAGGATGAGAAGGATTTAGATAAATGAGATTGGATACAATTAGCAGCAAATTGTGCTGGCAACGGCTTTTTTAAGAAAGCTTTTAAAGCAACAGTGACCTTCATTTTTCCTTACTGAATTACAAAGTGAGGCACTCAGAAAGACTTCTGTGTTTCATATCTCTATGAAATCCATAGCTTACCTTTTGCAAGCCAACCCTCTGGTGTTTATTTCAAGGCTGATACTCAATCTGTGTTTTTCTGAGGTTTGGGGAATGTGTTTTTCAGTCAACTGCAAGCA